>NC_080171.1:121476509-121517572 GCF_950295315.1 Erinaceus europaeus | reverse complement strand
AACCTTGAGTTTGTTCCACACAGAGCTGCAGAAGGCAGCAAAGATAAAGCAGGGATGGTAGCAAAGCAACTCATCAATAGTCAGTCAAGAGCTGGCTCTTTCTGGAAATTTTCCCAATGGTTCACATAAGCTAGAAACTCAGGTGAAAATAGCAGATGGAACTGGTTCTGGTTTGAAGACACTGCTGCCTTCCTCCAATCTGTTGCCAACCTCTTTTTTTCTTTGCCAGGTTGGTAAATGCTGGCTTCTAGACACAAACTAGCAGAGGAGTCTGGGGACACAGAAGGTGGTCTTAGAATCTGGCTGTGAATTTGGAAATGGCTACCTTGACAAATCTAAAGCACCTGGATTCCAAATCTTTCTCCTTATCTGTAAAATAAGACTCACAGTGTTGTGAAGATTGAATAAAAGAACACATGTAACACATGAGCACCCTCAGGGCAGATAGGAGCTGGGCTACGATGTTTCCCATTCCTTGAAAGGAGATAAAGAATCACATGTAAAGATGCCAGGTCCTCCTGATCCAGGACCCTGAACAACTGTGCATTTTACAATTCTCCCAGGGGTCGAGGCAGAGGGGAATGGTGGTCGTGGTGGCACACCTGGTTGAGCACACATGTTACAGTGTGCAAGGACCCAGGTTCAAGCCCCTGGTCCCCCACCTGCAGGGGGAAAGTTTTTTGAGTGGTGAGGCAGGGATGCAGGTGTTTCTCTGTCTCTATCTCCCCCTTCCCTCTCAATTTCTGATGTCTCTAGTAAATACATAAATAAAAATAATGAAAAATCATTTAAAAAGTCTCCCAGAGACTTTTTCAGTGGACAGCTATTGCTGTAAGTGAGGTATGGAACTAACATCCTCAGTTGAGATAAGCATTTTTGGCTTCCAAAATAATCTGGAATTAGAGTATCAAGTTCAGGATGTAGCAAGCAATAATACTCTCGATTTTAAAAGCATTTTAAAAATAATTATGCTTATTCTTTCTGTATTCTTGAGGACAACTTTGACTTTATGTGCCATAATTTCTGTTGGAGGACACAAAAATAAAAAGATTATTTCAGAACATCAATAGCAAGAGAACTGGAATTCAGAACATTTTATCATTCTTGATAGCTGAAGGCTCTGGTCCTCACTCAAGCAGAGAGCTAACCAACAATCTGTATAATGAACTGCACTAAATACTTTGTCATATCAGACTTGTTGTGTAAATTATGCTCTAATAGAATATTATGAGTCAATCACACTGAAATGCAAATATCAACATGATGATTTGTATTTAAGGGTAAACTGAAAATACCATTTGACCACTTATAGAAATGATTACGTCTTATTAACTCTATTTAAGTTCTCCAGCTTAAATATTTAATGAGACTAGATTCAAACTCATGCGTATGCATAAGTAAAAGAATAGCATATCAACTTTAGGTTTCTGAGCATAAAACAGAAAGTACTAATAAGAAGGTCATGGGAATATGCAAGAGTTTATATTCAAACGAGCAAGTTAAAGTGTACTTCAATAACTGACTCAGAAACTCCTCTCCCAAGTTGCTTATTTTACACTGAACTCAGCAAGAGCTTATTATTTAATAACTTGCTGTCACAAACATCTTGTTTTCACAACTGCTGTATGTTTAAAAAAATTTTTTAGAACAGGCAGGGCGGGTAGCACACCAAGTTAAGTGCACATAGTTGTGAAGTGCAGGGACCAACAGGTGGATCCCGGTTCTGTGAGTCACTTCACAAGCAGGGAAGCAGGTCTGCAGGTGTCTCTCTTTCTCTCCCCCTCTCAGTCTTCCCTTCTTCTCTCGCTTTCTCTCTGTCCTATCCATCAATCACAACAACATGGAAAAAATGGCCTCCAGGAACAGTGGATTTATAGAACAGGCGCCTAACCCCAGTGATAACCCTGGAGGCAAATAAATAAATACAAACAAAAACAATTTTTAGGAAAGCAACAATAGGCCAGTTATCTCAAAATGATCATCTGCTGGAAATGTTGTTTGGATATAACTTACCCCATTCTTCTGTCAAGTTGAGGGGAACATGGATATGCAACATTGTACAAAAATAATTTGCTAAAGGTTATAAAACTCTTCCTATAACACATCATCTTTAAATTTTCTTTTATGCTCTTCTTCCACCATTCCACACAAAGGAGGACAGAATATAGTGCTTGCCACTCTAGGTGAAATATCATGAACTGTGTCATCCTATAGAGGCATTTAATCAGAGGCATTTAACACATTGTAACTTGCCAGTGGTTCTTGCATTCAGCATATTTCAAGCAGCTGAGCTTTAAAAATGCTGAGGTTTGTTTGCCACTAAATATCCATGGGCCTTTACAGCTGTGTGTCTCCTTAAGCATGGTTTGAATATGCAGTTTAATGGCTCTTCAGAAGCAAGGGAACAGCAGCACATAAAACCACCCAGCTAGAGAGGGAATTGACCCAGTGAAATCCTGGGGATAGACGGCAGGCAGAAAGACCTCAGACACAAGTCTGACTTGTGTCACCTTGACCTTGTGTAAATGTACCCGCATCTCATTTATCTGGGATTCTTGGAGAGTCTGAGTAGGTTGTAAAACTTGGGGTATTTCTGTAGAGTAATCCCTCACCAGAATTCAGATATGAAGGATTCCAGCTCCTGTCTGTCCTCTCTGACACCATCTCCCCAGACAATACATCCAGTGCACCTGCACGTTGGCTGTTGGGCTCAGGCAAAAATCAGTAAAGTCATGGCCTCCTTGGGATATACCTAAGATAGACTTCCTGGCTTCTTCCAACATGAAGACCCTAAATATCACCTTCCATATTCTTACTTTTAGGTTCCAGATTATTAAACAACTTTTTCTGCTTTATATCCTAATGTTTTCAGTCACCATGTTGCAGATGTTACCATGACTCCAACCTGACTTCCCTGGGCAGAGGCCTCCAGGTGTCCTGGAGCTTCCCCTCCCCAGACCCCTTCCCTACTAGGGAAAGACAGAAATAGGCTGGTGGTATGGATTGACCTGTCAACACCCATGTCCAGTGGAGACGTAATTACTGAAGCCAGACCTTCTGCTCCCCCTAAAGATCTTGGGTCCATGATCCCAGAGGGATAAAGAATAGGGAAGCTTCCAATGGTGGGGATGGAATATGGAACTCTGGTGGTGGGATTCGTGTGAAACTGTACCTCTCTCATCCCACAAACTTATTGACAATTATTAAATCACTAAAAAAGAACTTTCTCACCTCCCATCTGACCTGAAATATCTAGTGTTGAAGTCATTCTTCCTTGGAATCTGGGGTCAGAGAAGGCAATCTTACTAGAGGAGTTTTTTTTTTTTTTCCCCTGCCTCCAGGGTTATTGCTGGAGCTTGGTGCCTGCACCAGGAATACACTTCTCCTAGAGGTCATTTTCCCCTTTTGTTGCCTATCGCTGTTGTTGTTCTTGTTGTTATTGTCGTCACCATTGTTGGACAAGACAGAGAAATGGAGAGAGGAGGGGAAGACAGAGAGGGGAAGAGAAAGACAAGACACCTGGAGACCTGCTTCACCGCCTGTGAAGCGACTCCCCTGCAGGTGGGGAGCCGGGGGCTCGAACCGGGATCCTTACGCCGGTCCTTGTGCTTTGCTCCATGTGCGCTTTAACCCGCTGCGCTACCCCAAAGCCCCTTACTAGAGTTTACCTGAGCAGAATATTACATCTCCACCTCCCTGTTTTGCTTTTTTTTTTTTTTTTTTTTGCTGTCGTTCGTTCATTTCTTATCTCAGAACCTTAATTTCTCTCAATCGTTTAGAAATAGATAGGCAAACAACAAATAATCACCAAAGCCAAGGGATTTGGGAAGGAGGAGAGAGGAGGGGCAGAAAGACCGCTGGGGTCCTGGTGCCTGCTGGTGCAAGAGGACACACGCTGGCAGCGAGAGTGTTTTGGAGACACCTATCTATCACAGGAACGGGAAAAATTGTTCCCAGGTGTCAGCAATGATACTGTGATCCACTAAGTTCTCAATAAAATGATTTTTCAAAACAATGAGAATAATAAAAAACATTAGCAGTTTGGGAAATCCTATTCACTTCACCACAAAGCTGTAAGCACCACTAGTCACGTAAAGAACGCTCTCTCGGCCATGTTCTTGGTAAGGAATCCTGCATGTGCTTCTTGTGTGGTCAGCAAGTTCAGGTACAGCTGCAGAGGGAACTTCACTCCCACAGATGCTAGAGGCCTGTTTGAAGCCTCGTTGGTAAACAGGACAAAAGTGTCCTTTAGAAAATGAATTATTGGGAGTCGGGTGGTAGCGCAGCGGGTGAAGTGCACGTGGCACAAAGCGCAAGGACCGGGCATAAGAATCCTGGTTCAAGCCCCCGCTCCCCACATGCAGGGGAGTCACTTCACAGGCGGTGAAGCAGGTCTGCAGGTGTCTTGTCTTTCTCTCCCCCTCTCTGTCTTCCCCTCCTCTCTCCATTTCTCTCTGTCTTATCCAACAACAACAATATTAACAAGGGCAACAAAATGAGAAAAAAAAATCTCTTAAAAAAGAGGGTGGGGGAGGGTCGGGTGGTAGCGTAGTGGGTTAAGCATGTGGCGCGAAGCGCAAGGACCACTGTAAGGATCCCGGTTCGAGCCCCCGGCTCCCCACCTGTAGGGGAGTCACTTCACAGGTGGTGAAGCAGGGCTGCATATCTTTCTCTCCTCCTCTCTGTCTTCCCCTCCTTTCTCCATTTCTCTCTGTCCAATCCAACAATGATGACATCAATAACAACAACAATAACTACAACAATAAAGAAAACAAGAGCAATGAAAGGGAAAATAAATAAAAAAGAGAAAATGAATTATTTTATATTTGCATCAAAAGAACACAAGTGACCATTTTCTATCACATTTGGCCATAGGGATTATTATATTTAACTTGCTAATCTGAAAGGTGGAAGTCATTTTGTAGCTGTTTGAGTATATACTACTTGAACAATCCGCTTAAATTTTCACCTCCGCTGTTTATTCCCAGAGGGCATGGTCTTTGAGGAAACTCACTCTTAGGCTGACATTGAAAAAAAAATCAAAATAAAAAAGAAGGATGTTACTGAAGAATGGAGGAGACATAAGAGGAAGTAATTATAGAAAATTGAAACAGCATAAAAATACTTCTACGTGTGAAGACTCAGCTATGAAATTCAGGAATACTTACGATCATATCTCTAAATCTGCACCTCATCTCGCCTTGATTCCTTCCATCCCAGCTCCCAGTCTCCACCTGCTCCAGTTTTATCAAGTAGCCTATTTAAACACCTTTTCAAAGACGACACCTGTCCAGAATTGATGCATGTTGTTAGCCAGTGTTTCTTAAGCTCCTAAAAGCCTGTGCTCTCAATTGTGATGTTTCTCAACTTCCTGAGTCAAAACTTTCTATGCTTACTTTAATTAAGGATTTTTCATATGGATATATCTATATGGCAAGGCCAGGCATCAATATATGAATATATTTCTTGCTGGGAGCTGTATTTGTCAATTATAGTCTTATGGTCAAAGTAAAGTGAAAACTTGATACGGGGCTTTAGCAGGCTGGACTCCAGTATCAGTGGGGTTGTTGAGGAACTAGTGGACCTCTAGCTGTATGTAGGTCACTGAAGTGAAATTCTTACTAAGTAGCTGAGTTTCAGATTGGAGAGGTTATTATTGATTGACTTCAGAATTTTCCAAATGCTATATATCAATCAGACTGCACTCTGTTACACCATGGAGGCCAGCATCCTCAGGACCTCAACCACTGACTGACTACAAAGACCGTTTTTTTGCTCATAATGCATGCCCATTGTAAGGTGTCCACCAGTTTTATATCTTCATTAGGGACTCAGACTGTTGAAGAGTCCCTGTTCCTGCACTACTTATTTCTTGGCAGAATGAAATGAGAGCACAGGAAGTTCTTTAAAGCTTGTGCTCAGAAGAAGCACTCATTATTTCTGTTTCCAACTCACTAGTTACAGTAAGAAATATATCAATGGGGTAGAGAGGTTTAACCCTCCCATAGGGAAATACTCTTAGAAAACAGAAAGTGTAGCTCAGAGGGTTAAATGCAGGTGGCACAAAGCACAAGGACCCGAGGAAGGATCCCGGTTCGAGCCCCTGGCTCCCCACCTACAGGGGAGTCACTTCCCAGGCGGTGAAGCAGGTCTGCAGGTGTCTGTCTTTCTCTCCCCCTCTCTGTCTTCCCCTCCTCTCTCCATTTCTCTCTGTCCTATCCAACAACAAATGACATCACCAACAACAATAACTACAACAATAAAACAACAAGGCCAACAGAAGGGAATAAATAAATATTAAAAAAAAAGAAAACAGCCAATAATGAGGGGAGTTGTTTTGAAATATAATACTATCTACTACATAGTAGACAGATGTCTTACACTTTTAGTAGAGTACACTCAAGAGTCTCCTCACTTGTGTATTTTCACTAGTTCTGGCAGACTACCAATGCATGTGATGACTTAAATTTTAATTTTGGAGAAGCAGGAACTCTACAGGATGAGTAACACCCAAAGGTTCTGAGAGAATAAGTACCCTCACGGGCCACCCCTGCACTTGCTCCTTTGTGGGGTTTTACCTCCTGTTTTCTGAACCTAGTCCTCCGGATTATTTATTTTGTGGTACTTTATGATACCTTCTGATTTTTTCTTCCCTTGTGGGTGTTCTCTTAATATTGGGCTTTTCTGTGAAAGAAAGAAATAATTGCAAATGGAAAGGAAATGCAACGCTCTGTCTCTAATAGAGAAGGTCTGTATTTAATGCCTTCAACAGATCATTAATATCTCATTTCTTAGTAGAAAATTGAAATGTTCAGCTGGGTGGGTCAGCCAGTCACTCCTTGGCCCTTGCTTCCATCTAGTTCTGGTGGAACAAGACTTTAATAAGGAATTAAACCAGAACCTCATGGGAAAACATCATCCTTTTCCCATTTCCAAGTGCAATGAACAGATATTATGAGGAATTGAGATGCAGTTGGAAACTAACTTATATTATAATTCAGTCAACATCTGCTTTGCAGAAAATGTCTAATGTTTTGGGGCATATTCTGAACTCTATGGAAATGAGATAATACCTAAGGGGGAGAGGACAAAAAAAGTGTGTGACTAGAAATAGAATGGAATGTGGCTGAGACAAAGCAGAGAGCATGCTGAGGAACCTCTTTCAAAAATGCTTATGGGTAGTAAATGTGCAAAACAAGAGGCTTTATTTTCTTCTGGCAAGTGGAACTCTGTGTCTATAACCTTCATGCATATTTAATGGCAGTTGACTTCAACTGACACCAAGTACCTTCAGTCTCATTTAATTTACTCATATTTTCGCCAAAAACATAAGAGTTAGAACCAGAAGAACAGAAGTGATAGGAAATAGGTCGAGAAGGCAAGGATTG
This sequence comes from Erinaceus europaeus, assembly GCF_950295315.1. Lineage (NCBI taxonomy): Eukaryota > Metazoa > Chordata > Mammalia > Eulipotyphla > Erinaceidae > Erinaceus > Erinaceus europaeus. The sequence goes on along the minus strand of NC_080171.1, from coordinate 121,510,184 downwards.
TCTAACAACAACTCAGCAAGCAAGGAAACTCTGCAGCAATGATCACCAAGGGAAATCTTGGAGTGGTTGAATGTCTGTCTGTCTTTTGGATATGCACATGCTATGTCATCTACAGCTGATGAAACTGTGAACTTTTCCAAAACTCTGGAGATAAGAGAAAGATGGCTAAACATGTCTTTGTTTTTATTAAATTTCCTTCTTTATCTTCCTGTGAAGTTTACTATCAGAAATATAAGTTGAGGGAGTCGGGCGGTAGCGCAGCAGGTTAAGCGCACGTGGCACAAAAGTGCAAGGACCGGTGTAAGGATCCCGGTTTGAGCCCCTGGCTCCCCACCTGCAGGGAAGTCGCTTCACAAGCGGTGAAGCAGGTCTGCAGGTGTCTGGCTTTCTCTCCCCCCCTCTCTGTCTTCCCTTCCTCTCTCCATTTCTCTTTGTCCTATCCAACAACAACAACATCAGTAACAACAATAACTACTACAACGAGAAAGAACAAGGGCAACAAAAGGGAAAATAAATAAATTTTTAAAAAAGAAATATAAGTTGCATTTTCAGTGAATGCCCCCAGGAGGGTGGTTATTTCTTCCTGAGACCAGTAACATATACCCACCAATGAGCTATGCTGTCAGACATTACAGAATATCAACCTTGCAATCCAGACATTATAATTAACAAATGACCAAGATAAAGAAAAGATCAAGGCGAATTTTCCTTCAATTTTAAATGGCTTGAATAAGATTATCCTCTTTCTTCTTTTCCTTGTGGAGGGATTAATGGTTTATAGTTGACAATAAAATACAGTAACTGGTACATGCATAACGTTTCTCAGTTTTCCACATAACGTTCTAATCCCTCCCCCCACACACCTATGTTCTCCTTCACCATCCTGTCCTGTTCCAGGACCTGAACACTCCTCCCCCACCCCAGAGTCTTTTACTTTGGTGCCATATACCAAGTCCAGTCCAAGTTCTGCTTTGTGTTTTCTGTTTGAAGATTATTCTCTTGATAAGTAACTTGATATGAATTAGCTAAGTGATGAATAAATAAGAAATAGACAGAATAGCAAAAGTTTAAAAAAATTGTGCACAGCAGATCTGAATGAATAAATAGTGTGAGTAATAAAATGCCGACTTTAAGTAGTCTACTTAATTCTAATGCCCTCATAGGTTCTCAGAGGACCCAGATGTTAGTCCCATGTTTTTATTTTTGAATGTTTGTTTATTTAGCAGGAGAGAGACCAGAGTGTCACTCTGTCATATGGGATGCTGGGGGTCAAATTCGAGGTCTCACACTCACAAAGTAAGCTTTCTGCCTCTAAGCACCCTCCCCAGCTGGTGATATTTCCATATCTGTGAAACAATTTTATTATGATGAACTGGTTTTAGGAACAGCTGGCTATTTTTTTCTCTTTTTACAATTCTTTCATTATTATCTTTATGTATTTGATAGAGACAGCTAGAAATGGAGGGGGAAGGGGTAATAGAGAGGGAGAGAGACAAGGAGACACCTGCAACATTGCTTCGCTGCTCTCAAAGCTTTCCCCTGAAGGTGGGGACTAGGGGCTCGAACCTGGGTCCTTGCTCACTATAAAACCTGTACTCAACTAGGTGCGCCCTGCTCATTTTTTTTTTTCCTATGAAGAGCTAGAGAGTGACTATTTTAGGCAAGTCCTATGGGCAAGTCTCATCATGCTGGTATAATGCAAAAGCAGCTATTGACAATGTGTAATCAAATGGACTATTTGTGTTTCAATAAAACTTTATTTTAAAAAGCAGGTAGCTGGCCATATTTTGCTTATGAGCTGTAGTTTTCTGACATTTTGGTTCAGAGCATGAATTTTGGAATCACATTCGTGCATTTTATTGGCTCTATGCCTTTGGGCAAGACACTGACCCTCTTCTGCTTGGCTCGCTTGCCATCACAGGAACAATAATAACAGCTCCTTTATAGAACTGTTTTAAAGGTTAAATTAGCGGATACGTGTCAAGTCTTTAGATTTATGCCTGGGCTGGGAATGACTCTGGGTCCATACTCCCAGAGGGATAAAGAATAGCAAAGCCATCAGGAGAGGGGGATGGGATACAGAGTTCTGGTGGTGGGAATTGTGTGGAGTTGTACCCCTCTTACCCTATGGTTTAGTCAATGTTTCCTTTTAATAAATAAAAAAAAAGATTTATGCCTGGGTACAGATAACACCAACATGTAGATTATTTTTATAAGCAACTTGGGAGAAAACTATGTATAAGTTATTTTTATCTTTTTTATATGCTCCCAACAATCTCCTTATGCTCCGCTGCACAGAACAGAATACAAGTCATATAGACGCTTAATAAATATGTGCAGAGTGACCTTGAATTGGCTCACTTTATCTTATGTCTTTACAAAGAGTCATGAATTTCCCCCTTCTTAATCCTTTCCTCTGATCAATGCAACATGAATATTGATTGCTTTTCTACTACAGTAGCTCATGTTTATTTTAAGTAACTACGATGAACTTTTTCCTTTATATTCTAGACTAAAAATTACTGTAATTAAAGAAATATTGTTTATAGAAGACTGCTGTGGTCTCTGGGCGTGATTTCACACTCCCCCCAAATATGTGTTAAAACACTTCACTTGGAGGTCAGGCGTTGGCGCAGTGGGTTGAGCGCATGTGGCGCAAAGCGCAAGGACCGGTGTCAGGATCTCAGTTCTAGCCCCCAGCTCCCCACCTGCAGGGCAGTCACTTCACAGGCGGTGAAGCAGGTCTGCAGGTGTCTATCTTTCTCTCCCCCTCTCTGTCTTCCCCTCTTCTCTCCATTTCTCTCTGTCCTATCCAACAACGTACAACATCAACAATGGCAATAATAATAACCACAAGGAGGCTACAACAACAAGGGCAACAAAAGGGAGGGAAAAACACTTCACTCACAACCAAAATGCCAATCTCCTCCCCTTTAAGGGTAATGGCCCCACATTCCACTTTGAACCACCTCCACCTTTCACTCTTACTAACCTCAGATCTGCAGACATAGACCAAATGTTCATTTAAGTTCACCCTATCTTTACTTTTGTTTATTTCTTAAACCCCACATCTGAGTGGCACCAGTCAGTACTTGTTTTCTCCTTTTGGGTCATCAACCTTAGCATGATAGCCTCCATGCTACTCATTCTGCAGCAAAAGGCAAGATCTTATCTTCTCCTACAATCGAGTCACATTCTGTGATGTATATACCCTACAACGTCCTTATCCACTCATTGGCCCACGGATACTTGGGCTGTTTCCAATGTTTGACTCTTGCAATTAGTGTTGGCAGTGGCAAACGCTAGAAGAAGAAGAAGAAGAAGTGTTGGCAGTGAACATAAGTGTGCACAGATCTTTTCTATGGCTATTTTTTGTGTTTATTGCATGGATACTTATGAACGAAATTCTTGGATCTCAGGGCAGATCTCTTTATGATTGTCTGAGCAACCTCCATACTCCTTTCCACAGTGACTGGGTAGCTTTTCATCCAGAACAGAGGTGTATAAGTATTCTCTTTTCTCCCCACATTTTCCAGCACTTCTTCCTCTCTTGGTGGACACAGGACAGTCTTAGAGGTGTTATCCTCATAGCACTTCTGTGATAATAACTGCTCAGTATTTCTACTCAGAATTAGTACCCTTGACCTAACAGCTTTAATATATACCAGCTTCCCAAGCTGCTGACATCCTACTGTGCAATGCTTGTGTGCTAAAAGAAACAGATCCTAGGATGTGAGTGCAAGTCATATTGTGTTGTTCCATATATCTGGGTGTGGGTATGTGGTGAACTGGACAGAGCATATCACTTCTGTCCACGTGAGTGGTGCAGACGTACGTTACTAGTCCAGAGACAGGTCTGTCAGAGTTAGATTCTTCATATGTGTCACTAGTGTGCCTCTTTTTCAAAACTCAAATGATAACAAGCCACATTTACACAGAGTCAATAGTATAGATCCAGTACATGGGGATAACTCATTATAATAGGTGTGTTTGCATACATGCTAGAAATGGGTTGCCAGAGGGACTGGTTGTCTAACACTGGGGAAATGAGTAGCACCAATAACCTGGCCACATTATAGATCATCGAAGCATCGTTGTCTGAATGCCTCTCTCAGATAACTGTCAAATTCTATCAGGTAGCCTTACATTCTCAAATCCAAAATGATCAAACTCAGATGAACTAGTGCCGGGCTAGCGTGGGGGTGCCTCTTCCCCGGGCGTGTGCTCTCTGGGTTGGAGAGAACTCGACCCGACTCAGCCTGGGCTGCTACTCACTCAGTGATGCGGGAGATAGATGAGTCAGGAACTTGTGGCAGCGCGGTAATGCAAAAGGATCTATTGATCAGAGAACTAGTGCTTTTATAAGATAAAACTGGAAGTGGCAAGTCGGAAACAGAAATGGCTAGGAAAGGGGGTGGAGAAAGGCAAAGCATGCTGGGAAGGTAGAAGCTTCCTTAGCAAATGTTGTAAGGGTTTTAACCGGTGGGATTAATGTCACCCAGCAGGCAGGGTGGGTCTAAAGGTAGAAAGAAGACAGATCAGTGGGATGGGTGGGGATCTTTCAGGCAAAACAATGATTATGTAAATAGGCCATAGTATCAGCAATGCAGGATGGAGGTGGCTGGCTTAATGCCCGACAACTAGGAGTAAAGTTCAGCTCTTGTTACCTAGAATGTTGGAGGACATATGTGTTAAATATGTGTTAAAAATTCCTAAGAAATGTGTCAAAAGAGGTTCTTATAAAATCATAGGGAGACCCCAAATCTTCATCTGCAATATTCTTGCCTTTAGGTTCATGCTTAATCAACAATTTGTTTTGCTCTGTATCTTAACTAATTTTTAGCCACCAGGTTCCAGATGCTACCATGATGCCAACCAGACTTCCCTGGGCAGATGACCTCATCAGTGTGTCTTGGAGCTCCGCGTCCCCAGAGCCCTTCCCCACTAGGGAAAGAGAGAGACAGGCTGGGGTTATGGATCAACCTGTCAATGCCCATGTTCAGTGGGGAAGCAATTACAGAAGCCAGACCTTCTGCACCCCATAAAGAGTTTTGGTCCATACTCCTAGAGGGATAAAGAATAGGAAAGCTATCAGGGGAGGGGATGGGATACAGAGTTCTGGTGGTGGGAATTGTGTGGAGTTGTACCCATCTTATCCTATGGTTTAGTCAATGTTTCCTTTTTATAAATAAAAAATTAAAAAAAAGAAAAATAGATAAACTTATGGTACATAAAGTTCCTCCCCCAAAAAACATTATACACATCAGCTTTGATTTGATTACTGCAGCTTCTCCGTGCTGCTGGTAACAGCAGGCAGAAAGAAGAGCAGTTAGAAAGGGGCTTAGCTTGCACTCAAGGGCTAGAGCATGGAATGTGTAGTCAAGATCTATGAAGTGATTTTCCTACAGTTCGGAGTTCTGATAAGATGATTAATACTTTAAAATCTCCATTTGGCTTTATCTCTGTAAGAATAAAATACCTAATTATGTCTCAAACTCACATTAACTTAGCCCATATCTAATTTTAAGATTTTTCTGCAATTTATATCATGAGTGACTTAATGGTAGATCAAAAATTTGTAAAGATTTCAGGGCTCCAATTTCACACTCATCTGTGTATATAAGCAAGCCACCATCCCCACCACTGAAGTCATGTGCCACTCAACCCCTCATAACCACCATGGTTCTCACAGAGTCTGTGAGACAGTTTAACCATGATTTTTTTTTTAATTTAGTTGTTGGGGGATTAATGTCTTACATTTGACAGTAAATACAATAGTTTGTACATGCACAATATTTCTCAGTTTCCCACATAACAGTACAACCCCCACTATAACCATGATTGTTTCTCATTTGTTTTAGTGATCTTCATTCTACATGTGAGCTGAACTGCCCCAGCATCGCCCTTTATCTCTTTACTTTTAGCACTTAGCATAATCACCTCCAGTGCCACACATCTTGTGGATGACATTCGGAGTCTCCATAAGAATAGCTTACTGTAGCAGGTGGTGTCATTCCCAACTGAGCACACACATTACCATGGGTTCAAGCCTCCACTTTCCACCTAAGGGGAGATGATTCACAAGTGATCTCTCTCTATCTCCCCCTCCACCCCCAATTTATTTTTTTAAATATATTTTTATTTATATATTTATTCCCTTTTGTTGTCCTTGTTGTTTTATTGTTGTAGTTATTATTATTGTTGTCATTGTTGCATAGGACAGAGAGAAATGGAGAGAGGAGAGGAAGACAGAGAGGGGGAGAGAAAGACAGACACCTGCAGACCTGCTTCACCGCCTGTGAAGAGACTCCCCTGCAGGTGAGGAGCCGGGGGCTCAAACCAGGATCCTTACACTGGCCCCTGCACTCCGCGCCACCTGTGCTTAACCGGCTGTGCTACCACCTGACTCCCCCATTCCCAATTTCTATGTATCCTATCAGGAGAACGAGAGAGAGAGAGAGAGACTGCTAGGAGTGATGGATTCATCATGCAGGCACTCCAGTGGCAAAAAGAAGGAGGAGAAGGAGGAAGAGGAGGAGGAGGAGGAGAAGAAGAGGAAGAAGAAGAAGAAGAACAAAAAGAAGAAGACGAAGAAGAAGATGAAGAAGAAGAAGAAGAAAAAGAAGAAGAAGAAGAAGAGGAAGGAGGAGGAGAAGAAGAAGAATTGTAATAATCCATGGAATCATCTACTGAAACTCATTCTTTCTCACCTCTGATTACATTAATGCAGTTGACTAAGACCGTGGTGTCACTCTTCATACATATCTAAGTTTCTGTTGATCATATTCATTGTTAGCTGCCTTTATTTCCTGCTTAATTGCAGATTCAGCAGAGAGTTCCAGGACTGAAAACACTGAGCTGATATTGAGGCATCATTCCAGTGAAGAGGGAATGCCACGTCCCCAGTCTCTGTGTGAAGCGAACTTAGAAAGCCACACTTCTCTGAGAGTTCTGCTATACCTAGACTTCCACCATCAGATCCAAATTTACTGCCATGTTCTGATGAAAAGGAAATTACAGCTCCCCAAGATTTTTCTGTTGAGGACTTCTCTATTTATTTCCCTCACAGTCATACTTCATTGAGAGAATGTGTTCTCCATGCAGGGTGGCAGGTAACCTAACTAGTTTGCATATTACTAGAAGTGACTCTGTAGAAACGTATGCTAGACAACTCTTGTGAGACTTTGAAGGTGTGTATATGTGAAAACACAAATGGTAACTCCTGTTGTTTTTCATGCCTGAAACTGATTGTACCATTTTCTGCACAGTCATTGAAATGAACAAGTTCCTGGAACCATCCGACTTTGAAGCACCTTAATCTACCATGTCAGCTTTACTGCTCATATAACCAATCTCAAAGGTCAGGGGCTGGTGTATTTTTGTCTCTAACTGCTTTCCTTTCTGTTCAAGCCAGTCATCTCTCTAACTCAACAGTACATATGTCTTCAAGCTTCTAGGAATTTTTGTCAATACCTAGATGCTCCTCATTTGTACAAAACTAACTTACACAAACTTATGGGCTATGACGAGACTCCTCAAGATAAGAGGGTGAGAACCCTCTTGTCTGTCTGCTCTCCTGCCGCTACAAACACAGTTCCATTTCCTCCTCATTTGGAAGTATCTACTCCACAAATAATCCAGTGAGCAAACACAGTTCAAATGGTGCCTTCCAGGGTTGGGGGAATGGTTTAGTCATAGAATACAGGATCTGCAAGCCTGACTTCAGATTCAACCTTACCTAGTCAGATCCAAGTAGTGCCCCACTTTTTCTCAATAAAAATCATAAATAAATAGTCTGCATTATTTTGGCTATTCCTAGGACTCTTCATGATTCCACTGTTCTCAATGACTTTCATTATTTTTTTTTCCCTATATGGGACAGAAAGAAATTGAGAGGGGGAGAGGAGATAAGGAGAGGAAGAGAAAGAGAGACACCTACAGATCTGCTTCACCACTGTCTTGAAGAGTCCCCCCCCACCAAACACACAGGTGGGGAGTGGGGGGGTCAAACCCTGATGCTTGTGCTTGGCAATCTGTGTGCTTAACTCGGTGCTCCCCGCAGCCCCCACTTTTATTTTTGATAGAAGGTGAGAGACAGAGAGCGATAGAAAGGGAGAGGGGAGAGGAGACCCCTGCAGCACTGTCCTACCATTTGTGAAGCTTCTCCTGTGCAGGTAGGAACTGGGGACTTGAACCAAGTTCCTTGTGGATGGCAACCTGTGTACTCGAATGGGTGAGCCATCACCAGGTCCCAAATAAAATCTTTTTTTTTAAAAAAAGAATCATTTATTATCAGAGAGAGAGAGAGAGGCAGGACGGCTGCCTTGCTCTGCTATGTGCTGATTGAGAATGTGACCTTTGAACCTCAGACATGCGAACTGGTGCTCTGCCAGGCTGAGCTATTACCCCAACTCTACAAATCTTAAAAAATAATAAAGGGGGAGTCGGGTGGTAGCGCAGCAGGTTAGGCACAGGTGGCGCAAAGCGCAAGGACCAGCGGAAAGATCCCGGTTCAAGACCCCAGCTCCCCACCTGCAGCACAGATCCCTGCAAGCGTCAACCCGGCTTTGACCTAGCACGTTATGATTGGGCCCTCCTCAATCGCTATCCAACAGGCCATGGCCGGTGCGCCGCTATGTTCTATCGCTGGGGAGCCAGAGACGACCCCAACTGCCCCTGCGGCTCCAGACAATGAGCCACATAGTCAAGGACTGCCACCTCTCCAGATTTAAAGGAGGTCTCGACATTTGACATCAGGCTCAACCTGACGCTGTTGACTGGCTACGGAAGAAGGGCAAACGCTAGAAGAAGAAGAAGGGCAGTCGCTTCACAGGCGGTGAAGCAGGTCTGCAGGTGTCTGTCTTTCTCTCCCCTCTCTGTCTTCCCCTCCTCTCTCCATTTCTCTCTGTCATATCCAACAACAACAACATCAATAACAACAACAACAGTAACTACAACAAGGGCAACAAAAAGGGAATAAATAAATAAATATTTAAAAAACAATAATAAAGGACATTCTAACAAAATCCCACACTCCACTGGTGGCTTAAGGGTAAGGCTGAGCAATGATATGAGGCCTTTAGAAAATAGACTTGATGTGGTAAGCAGTTCAGCAGCTGTCCTCAGATCCATTAGGGATTCCAAGAAACTGTCACCACAACCTGTTAGAAGTCAAGATGTAATTCAAAGAACATTCAGAAAAGTAACAAAGAAACAAAGAAACAGCAACACCCCCCCAAAAAGTGATATTTTTCTCTCAAATCTCTGAATGAGTTCAAATAAAACAGGTTTTTTTCTTTCCTATGGCAATATATATATATATATATATATATATATATATATATATATTAGAGCTTTCCTTAACAATTCCCTCTGAGTCTTAAGATGCAAACGAAATTAAATTCTGTTGTCCTTGATGCAGAGACTTTTTTCTTCTTTGACTAAATGCTAGTCTGTTCCCTAGTGGGTGGGGGGTTGGGTGGGGGTCCCAAAGCCCTGAGTTCCAGGTCAAGGCCGCTGGCTCTCACTCACACTGTGTTGCAGCAAGTACAAGCACACCTCATGGACTCTGGGGATCCAGTCACAGAACACTATGATAAACGGGCTGTCACCAGCAAGTGAGTCACACAGCGTTTTTGGTTTCCCAGTGCATATAAGATTTATGTTTAAGGGAGTTGGGGGGTGGCGCAGCAGGCTAAGCTCACGTGCCTGCAAAGCGCAAGGACCGGCATAAGGATCCCAGTTTGAGCCCCCCGGCTCCCCACCTGCAGGGGAGTCACTTCACAGTCGGTGAAGCAGGTCTGCAGGTGTCTGTCTTTCTCTCCCCCTCTCTGTCTTCCCCTTCTCTCTCCAATTCTCTCTGTCCTATCTGATGATGACATAAGTAACAACAATAATAACTACAATAAAACAAGGGCAACAAAAGGAAATAAATAAATAAATATAAAACATTTTGAAATTATTTTTATACTACATTATAGTTTTGTTGTTGTTGTTGTTCCTCCAGGGTTATTGCTGGAGGTTGGTGGCAGCATTACAAATCCACTCCTCCTTGTGGCCATTTTTTTCCATTGTATTGGCTAAGACAGAGAGAAATTGAGAAGGAGACGGAGATAGAGGGGGAGAGAGAAAGAGAGACACCTGCAGACCTGCTTCACCACTGGTGAAGCTTCCCCCCTGCAGGTGGGGAGTGGGAGCTCAAACCCCGATCCTTGTGTGGGTCCTTGGACTTAGAATTATGTGCGTTTAACTGGCAGCTCCATAGCTCAGGGCCCCCTCCTTGGTTCTCTTTGTTTGTTTGAAGTGTGCAGTACCATCCTGTCTTTAAAAACAATGTATTACTGGGGCCAAGTGGTAGCTTACCTGGTAGAGAGTACATGCTGCAGTGTGCAAGGACCCAGATTCAAGCTCCTGGTCCCCACGTAAAAGGGGAACGCGTTGAGTGTGGTGAAGCAGGGCTGCAGGTATCTCTCTGTCTCTCTCTCTTCTCTATCTCCCCCATCCCTTTAGATTTCTGGCTATGTCTATCCAATAAATAAATAAAGATAAAAATTTTTAAAAAGGCATTGCCATATCTGACCGTAGTTTACTACTAAAAAAAAAAAGAAGAGAAATTGCTGTCATCCAAGTTGTTCCTAGACATAGAATTCCCATGAGCCCTCAACGTGTGCAGAGGGTAGTGCCTGTGAAGTATATTGACCTGAAGCATGACAAGATAGGTGTGTCTGCAATGTTTATAATGTGTGCGAGGCATGCCCTGACCAGTGTGTGGAGGAGAAAGTCAATGTCAAAAGCAGAAGAGAAAAAATATCATTTGCTTCTCCTGATTCCTTCAAGGTCTCTCTCCTTTAGGAAATATGTCATCAGCTAAACTAAAGGCGCTTCGGGCCCCATTAGTGTTTTCTACCACCAGCTTATTGGCTTCAGGAGACCCTTTCCCGTTCTGTAGGTCACCTATTATCCTTTGAGACTAAACTGCTCAGGGGACCTCCTCTGACCTCAGTAGCTTCAAATGGACCCCTACCCAACCCTCTGCCCCCAGCCTCCCTTGGATTATATGCTCTCCTCCTGGGTCTGCCAGCATCAAGTGACTGAAGGCAAGAACTACCTCTCTCCTAGTGCTGGACACAGTACCCGGTGCATAGTGAGTCCTCAGCACATACTTGGGGATGAATTTGTAAGTCAATGGCAGTGACAGTTCTCAAATGAAAACTTCACCTGCTAAAGGTAGATGTTACAGAATACAGTTGTCATCCTGGATCACCCCTGACATGCACAGAACTTGGAACCTCAGTTTCTTTATCGTGCGTCAGGGTAGGGGGGAGAGATAGACTCTGTCCATTCTTGGTTTCTGAGGGACCAGACCTGAGCTGTCCTAGAAACACTTGGCGGCAGACAGAAGGAAACAAACTAGTTGGCAGTCCTACATCTGCCTCTGAGGCAAAGCCTTCAACGCTCTCTCCAGCAGATTGGGATTTCTGTTTTCCCTGATGCTTCCTAGACGTTTCTACCTATTACATAGTGCTACTATCACTTGTCTTTATTTATTCTTATTTGTTTTGGGTTATTTTTTTTATTTTATTGGGGGGTGTTCGTGAATTCCATCTGTTTACACATGGGTGGGGTTTCTCCGTTCTGCACAGCAGGTGTCACTTCTCCCAACCAGGGGCTACAAACCCCACTTTCCCCAGACCCCCCTATTTCTTTCCCTCCCCAGAGTCCTTTGCTTTGTTGCAGTACCCTCCCCTCAGTGCAAATTTCATCCCGTGTTCCCCCTTGTTAACTCTGTCTCCCAAGTTCCACTTACATGCGGAGTGATTGCGCATTCATCCTTCTTTCCTTGGCCTCTCCCATCCAACAGTGTTTCTTCTGCTTCCAAGAAATTCGAGGCAAAGGTTGAGAATGAAGAGCTTCTGGTGTGCTGTCTAGGCCTCCGTGCTTGGCCTTGGCTTACTCACCTTGATCGCATCACTCTGTCCTTTCTGCTCTCCCTTTTTCTATATGGTTGGTTCTTTTGTTGCATTCCTTCAATTTACATTTATATTATTATTTTTTCTTTTTTACTTTATTTTCTGCCTCCACGGTTATCACTGGGGCTTGGTGCCTGCACTATGAATCTACTGCTCCTGTGGCCACTTTTTAAATATTTTTTTTTGGATAGGACAGAGAGAAATTGAGAGAGGACAAGAAGACAGAGAGGGAGAGAGAAAGACAGACACCTGAAGACCTGCTTCACTGCTTGTGAAATGACCTCCCTGCAGGTGAGGAGCCGGGGGCTTGAACCAGAACCCTTGCACCGGTCCTTGGGCTTCTTACTAGGTGCACTTAACCAGGCGCGCCACCTCCCAGACCCTCTCCATCTGTCGTCTATTACAGATGGCCTCCTTTGGAATTAGGGTTCCTTTACTTTGTCCTTTCGATAGTTCTTACAAGACAGGGTTATTGGCAGTGAATTCCCTTAGTTTCTGTATGTTTGGCAAGCTTTTGATTGCTCTTTCATACTTGAAGGATAATTTGGTAGGATATAGTACACATGGTTGATAATTATTATCTCTTCATATTGTAAAAATGTCATTCTGATGATAGCCTGTTAGTCCTGCCTTTGTATGTCAGCGTCTTTCTTCCCCTTGCAGCCTGCAATGTTTCTTCCCTTCTTCCTTATCCTTGCTTTTGGGCAACATTACTGTGATATTTCTCGAGGTTGTTTGTTTAAGGTTCAGTAACTTCGGCTTCCTTTCAGCTGCGATTCTATCTAGTTTTTGACCGTTTATCTAGATGTGAGACGTTTCCTGCAATAGTTGCTCTGAATACGCTCTCTTCCTCTTCCTCTTCAGGGACCTCTGACCTTCAATTTCTTCTTTCAGATGGTGTCTGCTAACTCACAGAAGACTGCTTCATTTTTTGTAAACTTTTCTTCCACTGTTTTGCTTTCTGTGGAGAGAGTGTTGGTCTTCTAGTTTTGCTATTGTATCCTCAAGCTGATTTATTCTAGAGACAAGACTGCTCAGGTAGGCTCTCATGCTGTCAACGTTATCTTTTAACTCCATTATTTCTTCTTGGATCACTTTCTGTGAAATTATTGTTGCATGAGCAGGCCTCAAGATTCCTTAATTTGAGTTTGTATGTTATGATTGGAGTCCTGAATGACCCTCATAATTAGCTTTCTGAAATCACATTCAGACATGTTTTCATAATCCTCATGGAGAGGAGGATTCCTATTTTTTCCATGTTTTGTTGTTGTTGTTGTTGGGTGTGGTTTCTGCTGTTTAACTGACGGGGGCACTGTGAGTGTGTTTTTGTGGTGGTGTGGAGGCGGGAGGACTGTTTTCCCTAGTAGATTCAGCTGGGCTAAACCCTCAGCGGGCTGTGGGAGCTTCCTATGGCTTCCCGTGGTGGTTTCTTTTCCCACTGCTGAGCTGAGTGGCTCTTCTCCCAAGGTCAGCGTCTTGCTGCGCCTGCCTTCTCCAGGCTGCACCGTGGCCTCTGACCCTGTTGTGCCCTGTCCCCTGGGCTGCGGCTGGAGCTCGGATGCCTCTGCTGCGCAAAGTCTGGCCTGCCTGCCACTTGCCATGCATCTGAGGGTGGCACCTGGCCGTCAGACTGTGTAGGCTGCGCTGGGAGATTCCGGTTGTTGTTGTGTTGTCCTCATTCTCTTCCTCCGTCTCCTCCTCCTCCTTCTCCTTTTTGTCTCCCCCCCCCCCCTCCTTGGGTATAATTGCTGTTACTCTCTGGCCATGCCTCTGGAAGTGTCCTATTTTTATTGATTATTATTACTTACTTCCAGTGAGTTCTGAGGCAAACGCTAGAAGAAGAAGTGAGTTCTGAAGAGTGAATGAGACTGCAGAAACAATAAAAAGGATTTTTATTTCCTTGGATGTAGTCTAAACTACAGAGATGTATAATTATTGTTGGTTTCTCACGGTTATCTACACCACTCTCCCACATTCCCTATTCTTGTATTCCATTTCTCTGAGCTAAAACACCCTCTTTAATCCTGTATGTCCAAGTCAGGCAAACCCTCCAAGCTTACCTCCAGATAAGAAGTTGCAGGGGCCATGGATGCAAGGAGACTTCCTGGATGGGAGGAGCGCCTGCAGCTGGGAACTATCAGCTGTAGCAGGCTCGGACATCCAGTGACCGTGAGCTGAGGGGTGTGGATTTGCAAGCACAAAGGATTTGCGTTTTCCACTAACCGCAACTAAACAAATGACAGGCTGGCGTCCTCCCCACCCTTTCACAGACTTGATAAATGTCCTTGGGTTACTTTTACTATCACTATTATTTTCTCATCACAGAGGCCTTACCTCTCAGTGCTGACCTTTTCAAATAGCAACGGAGGGTAGGAGGGAGGCAGATGGAGGGCAGCAGAGCACTGAAGCTTCTCTCAGTGTAGTGGGGCAGGACCGGGGTCAAAGGCATGACTAAGCAGGTGTTCTGTTCAGATGTTGGCCCCTGTTCCTCAGGGAAGGAGCTCTTCATTGGTCAGAGACAGACAGAGACCTCTCCCTCAACTGTCGTTCCATTTGAGTAAGATTATCAATGTTTATGTTACACGAGGAGTTAGAAAAATTACCCACAGCTACATACATACTATACCACAACTATGATTCTTTTCTTCTGAATCCATCCATCTGAAGTGAATCCGTCCTTCACTGATTCATACACACGGTGTTCTAAGTGTCCAACTCTATTGTTAAGCCTTCCCTGAGCCTGGGATCTCTTCTCAATAAATTATTTCACACGAAAGAAAATATCCAACCTACCTATTGTCTAATGGCCTTCTATTCTGAATCTCCCTATTCTTTTTTTCTATTTTCTTGTACTAATTGCTTTTGGGGGCACAAAATCAATCTCTCTCTCTTTCTCTCTCTCCAGAATTATTTTTTTCTTTCTCAGCTTACCCTTTTGTTTGATGGAGCAAATTCTCCATAACTTTCATGAGAAAGCACTTCTGAGATGCAAATTTCTGAATTATTTGATTTCATTCTTGATTGATAGCTTGGTTAGGAAAGTACTTCAAGTAAGGAAAAGTTTGTATAAAATTTTGAAAACAGATTCATTATTCTCATCTTCTAGCCTGCTGCCATTGAAGTTCCTGATGGTTTGTATAGAACAGATTCTGCACTGAACGCATTGGCTTATATGTTAAAACTTGGCACATATCTTCCCAGAGACCACATTTTTATTTTCTTTATCTTTTTAAAAAGTATTTATTTATTCCCTTTTTTGTTGCCCTTGTTGTTTTATTGTTGTAGTTATTGTTGTTGATGTTGTCGTTGTTGGATAGGACAGAGAGAAATGGAGAGAGGAGGGGAAGACAGAGAGGGGGAGAGAAAGACAGACACCTGCAGACCTGCTTCACCGCCTGTGAAGTGACTCCCCTGCAGGTGGGGAGCCGGACACTCGAACCGGGATCCTTACACTGGTCCTTGTGCTTTGCGCCATGTGCGCTTAACCTGCTGCGCTACCGCCGGACTCCCCTTTATTTTTCTTTTCATTAGCATGTTAATGGATTACAGTATAGTTGTAGGCAGACAGGTACTGGGGGTTCGAACCCAGGTCCTTGAACACTGTAATATGTGCGCTAACCAGGTGTGACACCACTGCTGATCTTCTAGCGTTTGCCCTTCTTCCGTAGCCGTCAACAGCGTCAGGTTGAGCCTGATGTAAAGTTTTGAGACCTCCTTTGAATCTGGAGAGGTGGCAGTCATTGACTATGTGGGTCCTAGTCTGTCTGGAGCCGCAGGGGCAGTTCGGGTCGTCTCTGGCTCCCCAGCGATGGAACATAGCGGCGCACCGGCCATGGCCTGTTCGATAGCGATTGAGGAGGGCCCGATCATAACGTGCTAGGTCAAAGCCGGGTTGACGCTTGCAGGGGTCTGTGATGAGGTGTTTGTTCTTGACCTCAGCTGACTGCCAGCTCTGTTTCCAAGAGTCTGGAACAGAGAAGTTCAGTGTAGGCGTAGGGGACCAGATTGGATGATGAGACGTCAAGCGTTGGACAGGGTGGACGAAGATATCCGCGTATATTGCCAGGTCCGGTCGAGCGTAGACGTGGGAAATGAACTTAGATGATGCCGCATCCCGACGAATGTCTGGCGGGGCGATGTTGCTAAGAACTGGCAGCCATGGAACCGGGGTGGAATGGATGGTTCCAGAAATTATCCTCATGGAGGAATATAATTTGGAATTGACCAAGTGGACATGGGGGCTATGGAACCATACTGGGGCACAGTATTCTGCAGTGGAATAGCATAATGCCAGAGAGGATGATCGTAGTGTGGAAGCGCTCGCACCCCATGAGGAGCTGGCCAGTCTTGCAATGATGTGATTCCTCGTGCCCACCTTTGCTGCAGTTTTTATGAGATGTTCGTGAAATGACAGGGTGCGATCGAGAGTAACGCCAAGATAGACTGGCTGGGCTTCATGCCGGATTCTCGTATCGTCAAGCTGCACATTAAGCTCACAGGAGGCCGAGGCATGGTGTAGATGGAAAACAGATGATACCGTTTTTGCAGTGCTAGATATTAGTCACCATTTTTTACAGTAATCAGATATCAGAGACATGTCTTTCATGAGTGTTTCCTCGAGGATGTCGAACTTGGATGCCTGAGTTGCACAGCAGATGTCGTCGGCGTAGATGAACTTCCTTGAAGAAGTTTCTGGGAGGTCACTGATGTAAATATTAAATAGCGTAGGAGCCAGAACAGAGCATCTGCTAGACTTGTCACCCAGATGCACCCGGAATCTTTTGTTTTGGAGAAGAAATGATCTTGAGACCCAGTAACAGAGTGCAAATTCTGGGATGTGATGGCTGCAACATCTGTCACTCCATTGATGGCCAGGATTGATTCAGCTGATCTGGCTGGCTAGGTGGGTGTCCCCTTCCTCCCTCACAGCTACACATGGGTCCCTGAAGGAGCTGCGCTCTCAAGGGAAGAGGACAACTTTCCCCTGAACAGATGCGGACCGGCTCTTTGGCTGAGGTTCCCTGGGAGAACCTCCAAACAAGCTCTTCGGATGCAGAGTGCAAATTCCGCGTGAGACCCAAGTTTGCAATGTCCGTGTCAGCTGCCTGTAGACAGTGGAGCCTAAGGAGGTTTACTCTGCACCTTTCCCCAGAAGGTGAGAAGAAAGCCTGTTGTCAGGCAAAAGCCAACAAAAGCCCTGCTCTGTTTGGGCTTCTGGCTCTGTCCCTCTGAGATTTAAAGGCCTCCTCTGAGAAAGAAAGAAAGAGGTGGTTAAATCACAGCTTAAATAGGCTTTTAGAGTAACAGGTAAAAATGATTCTGACGTTTTAGGAATAAAAGATCCAGCTGAGAAGTTCAACAAAATGAAGAATCTCAGAATCCTCTGCTGGGACTGATTTGGTTGACTGGGTGCAGGGGTGTCCGAGACAGAAATCTGAAGCTCTTTTGCACCTGCTTTAGAAACACTACATACAAGACAGCCAAATGCCTTAGAGACAGCTGTGTGACTGCAGGGGCATCCGGCAGGGTCTGCGTCCTCAAACACAGAAACTTCTTCTTCTTTTTCTAAATCTGATTCATACATTGGACTCTTTGCAAGACTTAATGCTGTTTTAATATTTGAAATTATTTTTAGATTTTATTTTATTCTTTTTTTTATTATTCCCTTTTGTTGCCCTTGTTTTATTGTTGTAGTTATTATTGTCGTTGTCGTTGTTGGATAGGACCGAGAGAAATGGAGAGAGGAGGGGAAGACAGAGAGGAGGAGAGAAAGACAGACACCTGCAGACCTGCTTCACCGCCTGTGAAGCGACTCCCCTGCAGGTGGGGAGCTGGGGTTCGAACCGGGATCCTTATGCCAGTCCTTGTGCTTTGCGCCACCTGCGCTTAACCCGCTGCACTACAGCCTGACTCCCTATTTTATTCTTTTTAATTGAGGTATAATTGACATACTGTGTTATATCAGTTTTAGGTATGCAATCTAATAATTCAATATTTGTCTGAAATGTTAAACTGTATTCAATATTTCATTGAATAAAATTTAATTATATCTTATTGTGAAATAATAACCGCAACAAATCTCATTAATATCCAGCACCATCATAACCATGTATGTGTCTTATTGTTGTGATTACATATAGAAAATGTTTTCTTGTGATGAGAACTTTTTTATTTTTGCCTCCAGGGTTATCACTGGGGCTTGGTGCCTGCGCTATGAATCCACTGCTCCTGGAGGTCATTTTTTCCCATTTTGTTGACCGTGTCGTTATTGCTGTTGTTATTGTTAGATGGGACAGAGAGAAATCAAGAGAGGAGGGGAAGACAGAGGGGGAGAGAAGCAACCCCCTGCAGGTGGGGAGCCAGGGCTCAAACCAAGATCCTTATGCCGGTCCTTTTGCTTCATGCCATGTGTGCTTAACCAGCCCCCGATGAGAACTTTTAAGCCACCACTCCCACTTGCTCTGAAGAAAGTGTTCTATTGAGAATAGCAAAAGGGAGTCAGGAGCCATCGCTGCTGATAATCTCAGGGCCTCCTTCAACTTCTAACATGTGGTGGACCTCTGTGAATAAGATTCCCAAGGTCATAGGGAGAGAGAAAGAGATGGAAGAAGTGTGCAGAGGAGATCACTGTCAGGAAGGGAAAGCGTACAGTTTAAAGACTAGTTTAAAATGCTGTTGAAAGTCACATTGATCAGCTAGAGAAATAGCAAGTGTGTGGCCATATAGCATTTTTTACATTACATAACAAACAACTTATAGCCACAGCTATAGGATGTGGGCAGTGTGGTGAATGTAAGAAACAAGAAAGCATCCCTCAGGATGTAGAAATAGCTTCAGGGTGGCCATTATTAGAAAAGATGTTTTCTCCAGCTTGTACCCAGCAAGGACTACATAATTCCTCCCACCTGGTTACGGAATAGATTCCCAGAGAGTGTTTTGAAGGAGACATTTATAGAAAGTGTAATGGAATATTTGGACTGGGGATTTAAATTGTACTGCTAAATATTTTCAGCGGCTCTGGAGTCTGGTGCAGATTTGCAAAATAGCAAAGAGAAAGCAATAGAGAGAATAAAAATGGTATTAAAAACTGGCTTTGAATAATTTCAGAAGAGCTTTTTTTTTTTTTTTTTGGCTTTAAATTTGGGGCAGGTGTGCCTGATTAGGAGAAAGTAGACCCATACCTATCTGTAGCCAGAGAGTCTGAGAAGTGGTCCTGAATTCCTACTGAGAGGAAGCTTTACCTAAGGAAAAACATTGACTAAACAGAACCTCCCCTGTCCAAGTCACCTCCCGATGTTCTGGTGGAACCAGAAACCTGGGTAGACCTGCTGATTGCCTTGCTGGGGTGGGAACAATAGAAGAGGAGGGTTACTGCAATGTGTTGTGGTATGTATTGGAGAGGCTTTTCTTAAAAAAAACATTATCTTTACTTATTGTATAGAGACAGCCAGAAATCAAAAGGGTCGAGGGAAATGAGGAGGGAGACAGAGAAACACCTGCAGCCCTGCTTCATCACCTGCGAAGCTTTCACCCTGCAGGTGGGAACCAGGGGCTCAAACTCAGCCAGGTGTGCCACCACCCAGCCCCTTGGAGAGGATTTTGGGAGCCCCAAGGAGAACATAGACACTGGCAGCCTTTCCTTGGAAGAAGAGCAAGTATCATGATGGTGAAGATGTGGGAAGTGGGAAAAAAATTAGTCCTGAGTGAAGCTGTTCTCAACAGTGACGACCCCCATGGGGTGGGCTGGTAATGTGGAGGGGAGTAGTGTGGAGGCTTTCAAGGCTTTCCTATGCTGGGGCATTTCATAACTGTAGGAGAAAGTGCAGAAAGTGTTTATGGTTGTACTGGAGACAAGTAGACAGGTAAAGTCTGCCTGTAGCCGTGAAATCAGAATCGTTATCTCAGAATCCTTGAACTCATAAAGCTATATGCCCAGATTTTTCTCCATCCCCCTTCCAAAAATTTATTTCATTTATTTAAATTTTTATTATCTTTATTTATTGGATAGAAACAGTCAGAAATCAAGAGGGTGGGGGAAATATAGAGGGAGAGACAGAGAGATACCTGCAGCCCTGCTTCACCACTCACGAAGCTTCACCACTCCTGCAGGTGGGGGCTGGGGGCTTGAACCTGAGTCCTTGTGCCCTGTAACATGTGCGCTCAACCAGGTGCTCTACCACCATCCTGTATTTCATTTGGTTTATATTTTCAGTTTCTCTCTCTTGGGTGCCCTTACTTCACAATCATTTTCAAGTCCTCTCCTCCAGATGGTCAGGGCCTCTGCAGAGGCCCCTGGCTTATTCATCTCTGTAGCCCATCAGTGGTGAATATAGAATAAGCAACCCACTTGTTGCTTTTCCATGTATATTCTCAATATACCAGAACAGGTTCTGGGTTTGTTACCAGAACAGGCCCAAGCTACTTAATTGCTTTCTAAACATTTTATTTATTTATTAATGAAAGAGAACAGAGCATCACTCTGGTACTTACACTGCTGCTGGGAAGGGAATTTGGGACCTCGTGCTTGAGAGTCCAATATTTTATTGACGATATCACTTCCTGGGCCACAGTACTTTTTCATACAAACAATCTTTATGAAGGAACACATTTTCAGGGTAGCTCCTTTTAATAATGAACTACCGATGTGTTTTTGACCATGGGAATGTGAAAAGCAGGATTTGATAACCCATGTTCGAGCTTGGAATCTATTAGAATAGCACAGGATGTGTTCACTCGACTTAAAAAGCATTGCAGGCAGAAGTTGAAAGATGAGATCAGAAGAGAAAACACAAGCAGAACTTGGACTGAAGTTGCTGTATTGCACTAAAGGAAAAGCCTCTGGCAGGGCTCAGGTCCTGGAACAGGACGGCAGAGGACCTACTGGGGGTTGTATTGTTGTGTAGAAAACTGGGGAATGTTATGCATGTACAAACAATGGTATTTACTGTTGGCTATAAGACATTAATCCCCCAATAAAGAAAAACTAAATTAAGAAAAAGCATTGCAGGGGCACAGCAATGTGTCACTGAGTAGATCACCTGAATTACCCTGGGACTATATGGGGAGTGGTTTGCTAAGGAGGAAAGCCCTCCCCACAACACCCCCATTTTTATGTAAATATACCATGCTATGAGCTAGATAACTAGGTAGCATTTGAGATAAACTACCGAGAAGAGACCAGAATTTGGGTGAGACATAAAAACAGATTATGTTGCCCTCCAAGCACCAAAAAGCCTTATAGAGTAAAACATAGACTTTTGTGCTAAGGATGTGAGTCTAAAGAGGTATTTCTAAAACTTAAGGTCATCTTTGACCTAGCACGTTATGATTGGGCCCTCCTCAATCGCTATCAAACAGGCCATGGCCGGTGCGCTGCTATGTTCCATCGCTGGGGAGCCAGAGACGACCCGAACTGCCCCTGCGGCTCCAGACAGACTATGACCCACATAGTCAATGACTGCCACCTCTCCAGATTCAAAGGAGGTCTCGAAACTTGACAGCAGGCTCAACCTGACCTTGTCGACTGGCTACAGAAGAAGGGCAAACGCTAGAAGAAGAAGAAGGTCATCTTGCCATTGCCTCAGGCCATGAGGTAGAAGCCCTCAAAGTCTTCTGAAATCTCATGTCTGTATCTTGGAGTCCATGTCTCCAAATTCTAACTTGGGTGTGGGGTGTGAGGACAGTCCCCACAGTGCATTCTTCCATTGTTGGAATTTCTGATCCTATGGTTTCGCAGCTCTGTTTTTCCCTGCTTCTACATTCGCTATCTTAGAAAATTGAATCTCTTGTCTTTTAGTTGGTTCTACTCCATTTATAATTGCAGAAACTATCTCAAGAGGTTCATTTATAGCAAAGAACTCCTCCTGTGATCCTATAAGCAGGCCCCTTCCTTACCTTTTAATAAAGCCATCATAAAAAACAATGGGCCGCAAAGGGGGGGCGTGCAGAGAGGCATTTATCCTCTGTGGGATGAAAGTGCTCTTCTTCATAATTGACAATAAATAAAATGAATGTCTGATTAGGAAATTGACGTATCTTAAGATCTACTTTCTAAGGAATTCATGCACTGAATTCTAGCTTAACAGGACACTTAGTGGGTACAGCCCATTCCCCTTCATCTGACCAGTATGATGGTAGAATGTGCCCTGGCTAAAGAATTAGGACCCCGGGACTCAGGAGGGAAGAACACTGGGATGACAGGTAGAAATCATAACTTAGCTCTCACAGTGGAGTAAGCTGACCAGCAGTCAGTGACTGGGAGCCAGGTAGCTCGGTAGACAGGTAGCTAAGATTAGAGAACATTTAGGAAGATGATTTAGAGAAAAAAGAACCTTCCACCTAGTGCATAGAATATGAAGCAGACCACTGCCAGACAAGCAAGACCTCATTCATAAAGATGAAAAAACAAAAACAAACATTTTAGTTTCAGGAGCTACTAAGCAGGTTCAAGAGCATAGTAGACAATTTAGCCCATCACCTCTACAAGACCACCCCACCGACCACGGCAGACACACTCACTCTAATCAGTGACCAAGTTCAGTGAAGTTTCCATTTCACGGAACTCACATCTGTGTTGTTAAATCCGGGTTCCAGTCATCCTCACTCCTCTCCTGGAATCACTAGAACAGTTTCCTGACTCTCCGTCCTTGACAGTCTAGCCCTGTCCGCTCCAACCTCACAGAGACCGTCTCTAGCTCTAGATAGCCACTGCATCTTCCTTCCCTCCGGCAAGCTTCCTTTCTTTGACCTCCCACCTCTGAGCCCTGAGGTCCTCCTGCAAACTTTCTGTCTAAGCATCTATCCTTTATTTCATATCATTTTACTGGGTACTCATGGCTTATAGTGCAGCTGGTGATAAATGGGTATAATTTGTTCTCTCCCTGTGATAAGAGTCTGCAAAAATCCCTCGCCCCTAACAGGTCCTTTTCAATCGCCGTGAACCAGGATCCTAATGGGCTCTCCACCCCACCCCAAATTTTCAGTCATAACTCTGTGAACCATTCTCTTCCACCAGCAGGCACTGGGTCTTGCTACTCAAAGTGTGGTTCATGAAAGGATAGTACTGACATCAGCAGTTACAAATGCACACTCTCAGGTCTCAGTCAGATGTTCTGAATCAGTCTGCTTTTTATTACGGTCCCTGTGTGACTCAAAGGCCTGAAAATCACAGGCCTCCATGACAGACTCTATCTTGTTCACTATGAATATCCAGGAGGTGACATCATTATAGAATATGCAAAATGTGTGTGTGACAGCAGGATTTCACACATGAAATCTTACTGTTTCTGTGCCCTTTATTTTTTTTTCCTGCTCCTTCCTTTTCTGCTTCCTTTTCTCCCCCAGAGAGAGAGGACAGATGCCGCCATCCCAGAGCTCCACGTCACTACTTCATGCTGCCAGGGCGTGGCACGCAACCTATCAGTTCAACCATCTTCTGACCCCAGTATTGATTTCTTGAAGGGATGAACCAGTTAAGAAGAGCAAATTGGTTCTGAAATCACCTTAGTATTACAAGACCAGCCCCTAAGGTTAGCCAAGGGAACCTATGTCAGACACGTAGCCCACGTGGGCCGTGGAAGCCAATGGAGCGGACAGTTGTCCAGTGGTGGTGCTATGGGTGGTGGGCCAGGGATCCTGGGGTCCTGGGTTCTGTCCGTGTTTTGTGAACTGTAACACTGAAGAAATGCATTTGGCTCTCTCTAGGCTTTATTTATTCTTATATAAACTGAGCAGACAAAAAAATATCCTTCACTTTCTCACTGATGACTTAGGGGGATTGAGACAATATACACGCAAACACTTGGTAAACAGAAGTCAGTCATACACAGGTGAGGAGTTTCTGTTTGATCTTCTGCTCCAGGCTTACAACCCCCCTGCGCTACCAAATCACCTTCCAGTAAATGAGGCTGAGCACAGCAGGAGGGGTAGTCACCTGTGGGAAAGACTTTCCAGGTGGTGGCTAAGGTCAATGGATTATTCAAATCCCTGTGTCAGGTGCAGGGGCACCCGTGGCCCCACCCTGGGATGGCCTTTCATGGCACTGAATTTATTTCAACCATTCAATAGGGATAATGAGCATCAAGAAATCCATCAGTCCCACATCAGCCCAGTAATCCTGACCTCATTTAGCAAATCTGATGTTACTTAGCATATCAGCATGTCTGCTTTCTTTCCAGCAAACAGTCAAACATGATTAAACTCTCTCCTTGTTTCCATATTAATAGCACACCCGTGTGAAGAATTTAGGAAAACACATTTCTGGAAATCTCATTTTTGAATTAGAATTTTCCAGTGTAGCAGTTAATGAACATGTACAGGAACGTCCCCTGTCATCGGGGAAGAAATTTTGGAGACTGGGTGGGGGGTGGGGGTGGGGGGGGGTGGAGCCACCTGCCAACACCCATGTCCAGCTGAGAAGCAATTAAAGAAGCCAGAACTCCTACCTTCTGCTCCCCATAAAGATCTTTGGTCCATCCTCCCAGAGGGATAAAGAATAAGGAAGCTTCCAATGGAGGGATGGGATATGGCACTAATAATAAAAAAAATAAAACATTAAAAAGCTGCTCTCAAGCCAGCAGCTTCTTTGAGTGGTCAACAGCTAGGTGAGGACACGCTTTCTTCCCCTATAGCTTCTTTCTTCCTTTCTCCTCTAGTCACGCTGTTGCAGAAATGCTGGTTTACAGGACTCATTATCACGGGTACATCTCACCCACCACCAGACTGTCCTCCCCTGTCACAGGGAACTGAATCTCCACGCCACTTTCAGTCTGTTCCTTTGTGTGACCTTGGATTTGTTCATGTTACCTTCTTACTTTATTATATCCCACCTAGAGTGAGATCACTCGGTTCTTTTTCTCCTGCTGGCTTATCACACTGGCATTCCTCCACACAAGCTGGAGGTTAGAGGAAGCAACCATCCCCAACAATAACAGAAAAAAATCAAGCACTTAGGAGTAAATTTAACAGAATGGGGGCCAGGTGGTGGCACACCTGGTTGAATGCACGTGTCACAATGCGCAAAGACCCAAGTTCAAGCCCTCAGTCCCCATCTGCAGGGGGAAAGCTTTGCAAGTAGTGAAGCAGGGCTGCAGGTGTCTCTCTGTCTCTCTCCCTCTCTATCACGCCTTCCCTCCCAGTTTCTGGCTGTCTTTATCCTATAAATAAAGATAATTAAAAATAAAATAAATTTAAAAACTGTAACAGAAGAAAAGAAAGATATAGGTGCTGAAAACTTCATCACTACAGAAAGAAATAAAAGAAGATACAAAGAAGGAGAAAGATATTCCATGCTCATGTAGTGGCAGACTTTCCATCACGAATGACCATTCTTGACTTCCTGATTGTTTGGAAAATAGATGCATGATGACTAGGTAGGACTTCTGTGGATCTCACTGAATAAGCTGCTACAATCATGGTTTATCTTGGTTAAAAAAAGAGTTATTGCTAACTTTTTTGGGAAGGAAA
Source organism: Erinaceus europaeus (assembly GCF_950295315.1). Classification (NCBI taxonomy): domain Eukaryota; kingdom Metazoa; phylum Chordata; class Mammalia; order Eulipotyphla; family Erinaceidae; genus Erinaceus; species Erinaceus europaeus. The sequence continues at coordinate 121,484,751 of NC_080171.1, read as the reverse complement.
ATATCTATTTTATTTTATAATTTTCATTTATAAAAAAGGAAACACTGAAAAAAAACATAGGATAAGAGGGGTACAACTCCACACAATTCTCACCCCCAGAACTCCATATCCCATCCCCTCCCCTGATAGCTGTCCCATTCTCTATCCCTCTGGGAGCATGGACCCAGGGTCATTGTGGGTTGCAGAAGGTGGAAGGTCTGGCTTCTGTCAGTGCTTCCCCGCTGAACATGGACGTTGACAGGTTGGTCCATACTCCCAGCCTGTCATATAAAGGCAAACAAATTGGGCAGGGGTAGATAGCATAATGGTCATGCAAAGAGACTTTCATGCCTGAGTTTCCTAAGTCCCAGGTTCAATTCCCTGTACCACCATAAGCCAAAGCTGAGTAGTGCTCTGATTAAAAAAAAAAAGAAGAAGACTATTTCTAACTTTTTAATTTTATGGTATAAACATGAAATTATTATAAATCATATCACTCTATTTTCATTAAACTTGTGTGAATTTGTCTTATTGGTATCAAGTTCATGTTTTTAGACAGATGCTTCACTTCTTTTCTCTATCTTTTGTCTAATCAGGTTGGAGAATTCTTAGAGGGTTACATATGGTATGAGTGATGCTTAGAACAAGGTCTGTTGTGATAAACATCTGACACATCTTAGGCGAAGTGATCTGGGTACTAACTGAATTTACTTATTTTAATAGCAAACACTTACATAGACAAGATGCAAGTTTTTAAGTATCTAGTTATGCTAGGGGCTGGGGGAATGCTCACCGGCAGAACACGTGCTTAGCAGGCCTGAGGAATCTCCTCCTAGCACCAACAGAGACTGTCGTGGAGAACACAGGGTAAGTTCACTCTGCAGTGGAGTGGTGTCATGGTGTCTCTCCTCTCTCTGTTTGTGTCTCTTTGATTTAAAATCATATATATTCATCTCAGGAGTAATGTAATTGTGTCTTTGAGAAGCTCTGACTCAGAAAATTTACTTACTTAGATAAGATATCCAGAATACAAATGAAAAGTTTCACTCAAACATACAGCTATATTCTATGGAACAAAATCTTTATTTTAACTGAAGACAAAGTTGTTCACTTGAACATGCCCCCCTGGTTGGTTTTATAAGAACACATAATCCAGGGCCAGGTGGTGGCACCCTGGTTGAGTGCACACATTACAGAGGGCAAGGATCCAGGTTCGAGCCCCTGGTTCCCACCTGCAGGGGGAAAGCTTCACAAGTGGTGAAGCAGGGCTGCAGGTTTCTCTCTGTCTCTCTCTGTCTCTCTCTCTCTCTCTGTCACCCCCTTCCCTCTCAATTCTGACTGTCTCTATCCAACAGATAAAGATTAAAAAATAGGGAGTTGGGCGGTAGCACAGTGGTTAAGCGCAGGTGGCGCCAAGCACAAGGACCGGCATAAGGATCCCGGTTCAAGCCCCCGGCTCCCCTCCTGCAGGGAAATTGCTTCACAGGCGGTGAAGCAGGTTTGCAGGTGTCTGTCTTTCTCTCCCATTCTCTGTATCCCCCTCCTCTCTCCATTTCTCTCTGTCCTATCCAACAACGAAGACATGAATAACAACAACAATAAAATAACAAGGGCAACAAAAAAAAGAAAAAGAAAATGAATAAAAAAAGATTAAAAAATAATAAAAACACATAATCTACTGCTTATACAAGTCATCATAAGCACTGCATTCAAAAATACTTCAACTGACATATCAAAGTAAAAAAAAAAAAACAATTATGGTTTTACAAGAAATTTACCTGCAACTCATAAGGAGGCAGAATGCCAGCAAGTTAAGGCAAACCAACAAAAAAGGTCTTATGTCCACCTACAAGCATTGAGATTAGTTTATTAATTTTTAAATTAGCATAAAATTAAATATCTGATTCTGTCAGTGAGATGCAAAATAATGGCAAATCTACTTTCCCCATATTTGGGAGCTACTCTCTTCCTTGATCCAGCTTTCTAGTCCTATTTCCAACTCTGACACCATCTCCCTAGACAACACCTTGGGTCCACCTGCATGTTAGCTGTCAGGATCAGGCAAAAATTAGTAAAGTCATGGACCCCCTTGGAATATAGACATACTAGCTTTTTCCAAAATAGAGACCCCAAATCTTCATCTGCAATATTCTTGCCTTTAGGTTCCTTATTATTAAACAGTTTGTTCTGCTTAATGCTTTTTCAGCCACCAACTTGCAGATGATACCACGACACCAACCTGATTTTCCTGTGCAGACAACCTCACCAATGTGTCCTGGAACCTCCCCTCCCCAGATCCCTGCCCCACTAGGGAAAGAGAAACAGGCTGGGGGGATGGATTCACCTGCCAACACCCATGTCCAGTGGAGAAGCAATTACAGAAGCCAGAACTCCCACCTTCTGGCCCCTGCCATGACCCTGGGTCCATACTCCCAGAGGGATAAAGAATAGGAAAGTTATCAGGGGAGGGGATGGGATATGAAGTTCTGGTGGTGGGAATTGTGTGGGATTGTACCCCTCTTATCCTGTGGTCTTATCTATATCTCCATTTTATAAATAAAGTAAAAAAAATGAATGAAACTTTAAAAAAGTAAGAAATAGCACTTATAAGAAGCATAAAGACAGAGATTAGTGAGGATCTTCTAAAATAATGAATAAATACATAAATAATACATGCACAAAGGCCACCAGAGCAGCTCAGATAGAGCCCTGATCTGCCCTGTGCAGGACCTGAGCTCAAGCCTGGCACCCATCATGTGGGAGGACACTTCTGTACTATGGTCTCTGTCTGTCTGTCTGTTTGTCTCTCTCTCTCTGCTTCTCTCTTTCAGTCTCTATCTGAAAAATAAATAAGAGCAAATGATTCAAAATTTTAAAATAATGATAAATCAGTTTCCTTTTAAAAGAAATGTGTATTTATGAGAGGGAGAAAGGGGAGAACCAAAGTACCACTCTGGCTCAAGAGATGGGAGGAGTCAAACTCAGGACCTCATGCTGAAAAGTGCAAGTCTTAGTCCACTGCACCACCTCCAGAGCTGCAATGAACCATCTTCTGTTCATCATGCTGAAGCAAAGGCAGATTGATTTTGACTGTGGAGATGGGGTGAGGGCGGGGTTTGTAAGTGCTGCCAGGCATTTGCATGAAGGTATGAATGCTAACACATAGTGCTAACCACCAAACCTAAGACCTCACACTTGCTAGGCATGCCCTCTCTACTGCTGTCTTTTTAAAAAATATTTATTTTATTTGCTAATGAGAGAAGGAGAGGGAGAGAATGAGAGTATCGTTCTAGCACATACAGTGCTGAGGACTGAACTCAGGACCTTACACTAATTGCTCAACACTTTATCTACTTTGCCACCTCCTGAGTCACTCTACTGCCAAGTCTTAAAACTCCACAGTGTTCAGCAGGGGAAGCAATTACAGAGGCCAGACCTTCCACCTTCTGCATCCCACAATGACCCTGGGTCCATACTCCCAGAGGGTTAAAGAATAGGAAAGCTATCAGGGGAAGGGTTGGGATGGGGAGTTCTGGGGGTGGGAATTGTATGCAGTTGTACCCCTCTTATCCGATGATTTTTTTCAGTGTTTCCTTTTTATAAATAATAAATTAATTAATTAATTAAAAAAAAGAACTCCACAACTGGTGGGTTTCTCCTAACTTTCTTCCAAGTTTCTTGTAACCTGAATTGGGTGTGATGAAAGTTGGTTTATTTTTGGAGGACTTAACCATGAGGCATTTCTTTTTTTTAAGGGGAGAAAGAAGTTGCAATTCAAACTGAAGTTAAGACACTCATGTAGGTCCAGAACACTGGTCTTCTAGGTCCAGATAAATCATTTTTCCACATGGCCCCACTATCTCTCCAAAGACCAAGGAAGTGTGTGTGTGTGTATTGAGATAAGCCACACTCCTGCACCAGCAGATTCATGGTTGACTTCTGCCCAGTGGTGTGCTCTCTTCTCCCAGGATACCTTTCTATTCTGGCTGCGGAGGCTAGTTCCACATCCAGTTCGTAACTGCTGCATTCTCACTTCCGCTAGTCTGAGTTGTGCTGGGAGTTGTCAGACTTCCTTCTATTTCTGTATCCACCACCTGCACTCTAGTGTATCACGCTCCAGACGATATCTGACTCTTGCTCTGTGAATCATTTCAGATCATTTGGAGGTTTTCTTACAAAACACAAAGCTGTAAAAATGGTCCTTTTTGAATTTTGGTCCATACTCCCGAGAGGGAGAAATGATAGGGGAAAGATGACCAGAGGGCTCTGAACTCCAACTCTATCGGGACCCCGAGAGAGGAGAGGAGGAAAAGTGAAAGGACGTTCAGAAGGGGTAATAGGTGTGACTTGGCAGGAAAGAGAGGGAAAGACCATAGGGAGCAAATGGGCAAGTATATATACAGATAGTTAGAGAGATAATAGTCAACCCATATCTACAGCCTTAGGAGAACGGCTACAGCTTCCGCTGGAGGGAGTGCAGACACAGAACTCTGGTGGTGGGAACGGTGCAGAATTAAACCCGTTATCTTATCATTTTGTATCTCAATGTTAAGTCACTAATAAAATTTATTGAAAAAAGAACAATGAAAATGGTCCTTTTTTAATTTCGATATGAAGAGGACAGGAAAGGCCCTCTCTTCTCTTCCGTGTGTGCCCATCAAGCTCACTTGATTTCCAAGCCAATGACCCTCTGTCTGCCCCCCAGAGTCTGCTCAGAGAGGCCGCGTGGGATCCTCCCAGGAGGCAGGGGGGAAAACCCTGCACGGAGCCATGTGACTTTGAATGTTTTCTTCTGGGAAACACTCTATGTGTGAACTAAGTTTATATTGCAAGATGCTATTTTTCTGTAACCTATGAATCACTTAAACTCATTTTCCAAATAAACTGTTCGCCTGGGGAAATTTATTTTTGATGGCCACAGAGAGAAAGAGAGCTGTAATACACGGAGTTTCTCACTTTTGAAAGTCCTGACTTATGCTGCTGGGGGTTAAGAATGTGCAGTCATATGACTTATTAAATGCAGATTCTTGAGAAACAAACACACGCACAGTACACTAGACCCAGGCTATCGTTTTCAGCGCTTCGTGACATTCTGTCAAATAATTAGGATTTTATTTTGATCTTTCAGTAGAAGTAGGGTGATAAGTATTGTAATTTTAAAGGATCTTTAAAAAATATTATTTTTAGTGGCCCAGGAGGCGGTGCGGTGGATAAAGCACTAAATTCTTGAGCATGAGATCCCGAGTTCAACCCCTAGCAGCACATGTACCAGGGTGATGTCTGGTTCTTTCTCTCTCTCTCTCCTTCTAGCTTTATGAATAAGTAAATAAAATCTTTAAAATATATATTATTTTTTATATATTTGATAGAGACAGCCAGAAACTGAGAGGAAGGAGGATACAGAGATGGTGAGAAACAGAGACACCTGCAGACCTGCTTCACTGCTAGCAAAGTTTTCCTCCTGCAGGTGGGGGCTGGGGCCTTGAACCCAGGTCCTTGCACATTATATATAACATGTGCCACCACCCGGCCCATGTATATATATTAATAGAACTGTGCTCTGCACCTTGATTTACAAAAAGCCACTCATCCCCTGGTATCAAACCACATGTCAGAAGATACCATCTTAGGATAGATAGCTGGTGAGAGTCTCAGAAGTGCCATGGGTTTGCCTGGTGTGCGCTCCAAGGGCAGAGAACATTCATGTCCCTACCGTAGGGAAAAGATTTGCCGTGGGAGCAGGTGGGGCTGGGTGCGCTGTTTGTATAGGATCAGATCGTGCTTCCTTTGGATGTGTGTGATTACTGGCTAAACTGTGTCTCTCCAGCTTTCTTCTTTCTGTTCAGCCTGTTGTTTTTATCTGCGTTTATCTGGAGTCGGGGAGCTGAGACCAGTTAATGATCATGAAAGATACATGTGAAAAGCCATCGGCGCGGCTTCATCAGGAGCAAAGCCAGGATCTGGGTCAGTCCTGTGGATGAGAGACATCTGCATTGATTTCCTCACTTCTTGAGGGAGCACCGCAGGCTGTGCTGGAGAAATCATCTAGTGCAGAAACATGCGCCCGGGAATTATCGACGACCGCTTCTAGATGGATTGCCGCAGGATTGAGAAACGGCCAGAGAGCTCATGGTGATGGGCTGCAGTGATTACATACCTTGTGCTGGCTTCCCTTTTCTTTTTCAGCAAGTCCCCCAGGACTGCATTTCTCAAAGCAATCCCCATAGGGCTCCCAAGGATCAAATCCATGAAGCCGACTACTCAGTGGATGCATAGAAGCCCTGCGTGAGACTTGAGAGCCCCTCAGGGGCTGTGAAGTGGTGTTACTGCTCAGGCACAGAAGGGAAAGGGGTGTGGAGCCTTGGCACAGATGCTGGTCTCTGTGGTCTGTGGTGAATAGAGTTCAGCTGCTTCTGGCGTTCCTGCTGACCACAGAGGAAGGGAAACCTTGCCTCACGGTACTCCCACTCCCACCCAACCGAGAGAGTTGAAAGTGACGTAAGTTTTGGGTTCTGACTTAATGCCAGCATGCCTGCCTAGCTGGTGGATGGTGTGAAATAATTTCTTTTTTTTTAGTATAAACACTGAAGATACAGGAGCCAAAATTCCATGTCTGGTGTTCAAGAAACAGTCACACATGATTTTTATTGATGTTTTTTAAAAGTGTTTTGATGCCTTTGGCCCACAGCCTTTCTCTGGGCAAAAGACTCCAGGCAGCAAAGGGGAGCGGGGGTGGGGGTGGGGGAAGGCATAGGATTCCCTGAGCTGCAGTTTCTCGCAAGTTAAGACCTTGGTTTAGGTCCCAGTCCATTTCAGGACATTGTTGAAGGCACTGTTCCTGACTGGCTCAATAGTGTTGCAAAACACTGTATAAATCAGTGTCTACAAAGCCATTTCTGTGCCTCCAGATGTGGTGTGATTGTATATACCTATGACGTGACACCACACACACACAGAGACACACGGATCCCCCCCCCACACACACACACACATACACAGTGCTGGAGTCCCCAGTGCCAGACCTGCAGACAGCAGTTATCTTTCACCCATCGTCTTCAACCCCAGGGGCTAATACAGTACTCATTCTCAGATGAGTTATGGAGATAAACTACAGCTCCCAAATTCACCTTGTACCAAACTACATTCCCAACATACAGACACAATCAGATAGCAGCCAACAGGAATTAGAAACAAAATTGGCTGGATTTATTTTTTCCATGTGTTTATGGTCATTTATAGATCTTCTTTGGAGAAAGAACAACTCGTCCTTTTCCCCCATTTTTTAAGTTGGATTGCCATTTCATTTGTGCAGTGAGGGATAATTATGCTATTTTTTAAAAATATTTATTTTATTTATTTATTTATTTATTCCCTTTTGTTGCCCTTGTTGTTTTATTGTTGTAGCTATTATTGTTGTTGTCGTTGTTGGATAGGACAGAGAGAAATGGAGAGAGGAGGGGAAGACAGAGAGGAGGAGAGAAAGACAGACACCTGCAGACCTGCTTCACCACCTGTGAAGCGACTCCCCTGCAGGTGGGGAGCCGGGGTTCGAACCGGGATCCTTATGCCGGTCCTTGTGCTTTGCGCCACCTGCGCTTAACCCGCTGCGCTACAGCCCGACTCCCTAATTATGCAATTTTTTAAGTGGGGGCAGAAGGTGGGGGGATCCATCAGACGTAGCCATGGAATACACCACAGAAAGGTTTGTGAAGGTGAGAGTCCTTCCACTTACAGGAGCTACTAAGAAGACTGCTTGGCAGGCCACCAGAGGGGATTGTAGGAGAGGAGTCAGGATGAAGTCGCCATCAAGCCGGTAGGAGTGTAAAGAACAAAGACACACAGACAAGCCACCTTCACTGGGTCTGGGCAGAACACATGCAAAATGTTAATTGGAGATTTAATTGGTGCGTTTGTCTGTCACAATCAGGGGACACAAGCGGCAGAATGTGTGATAGGGGCCACACTGAACACACTGGGGTAGCTTGCTCCCTGGGTGGGGTGCTCACAGGCTGTGGGATAAAGAAGCTTTGGGAACATAGGAAGAGTTCAGGACGTCACTGATTATCAGAGTCCCTTTCTTCTTACATTTTATAGTGTTCAGAGTATAGCTTTTATACTTTTTTTTAAAAAAAATTCCCAAGTACTCTTTTTGTTGCAGCTACACATGGAACTGTTTCCTAAATTTCCTTTCCAGATGGCTCCTGTTCCTTTATTGTACCAGGGCAAAGGATGCTGGGGAAGGAAAGGAGGGAAGGGGTTGGGG
>NC_080171.1:121464009-121471509 GCF_950295315.1 Erinaceus europaeus | reverse complement strand
TGAAAAAGGAGGTAAAGACTGAGGTGATGAAGAACTCTGATGATGGACCAAGCTGCTGCAAGGCAAGGAACACAAGCAGCCACCAGAGACTCACAGTCAACACAACAGACTTCCCGCAGTCTCCCACAGGAAGCTGCTGTGCTGACACTTTGACCCTCAGTTCACTCTAAAGCTGACATTCTGATGTGCAGAACTGAAATAGTGAATTCATGTTGTTTCAAGCCACTGGCTTTGCCAATTTGTTAGAGCAACAAGAAACTAACAGAGTGTTTGAAGAAAAATATATTGAATGAAAAATATAACAACTGAGTAAGGGGGTGCATGGATGAATTCAAGGGGGTGTGAAATGAACCCTTGCTTCCATTTTCTTACTTCCTATGTCTTGTCACAAGGTAAGGTATTAGTGTAACTATGGTACTCTTATTTTTTAAATTGATTTAAGAATTATCAAAAAGACCTTATGATAAGAGGGGTACAATTCTATACAGTTTTCACCTCCAGGGTTCCATATCCCAGCCCCTCCACTGGAAGCTTCCCTATTCTTTATCCCTCTGGGAGTATAGACCCAGGATCTTTATGAGATGCAGAAGGTGGGAGGTCTGGCTTCTGTAATTGCTTCTCTGTTGAATATGGGCATTGACAGGTGGATCCATGCCCCTCTCCTGTTTCTATCTTTCCCTAGGTGGGCAGGGCCCTGGAGAGGTGGGAGGTTCCAGGACACATTGGTGAGTTCGTCTGCTCAGGGAAGTCAGGTTGGCATCATGGTAGCATCCGTAACTTAGTGGCTGAAAAAACATTTGGATATAAACCAGAACAAATTGTTTAATAGTCAGGAACCTAAAGGCAAAACTATAGCAGATGAATTTTGGGTTTTCATTTTGGAAAAATTTAGTAGTTCTGTCTTAGGTATATTCCAAGGGGCCCATGACTTTACTAATTTTTGCCTGAGCCCGATAGCCAACATGCAGGTGGACCAAAGGTGTTGTCTGGGGAGATGGTGTCAGAGTTGGAAACAGAACTTTCAGAAAGCTGGATCTGGGCAGAGAGTAACTCCCAAATATGGGAATAGGATATAGGTATCACTTTATTTATTTATTTACTTATTTATTTATATATTTATATATTTTATTTATTTATTGGATAGAGACAGACAGAAGTTGAGAGGGAAGGGGAGATAGAGAGTGAGAGAGACAGAGAGAGACACCTGCTGTCTTACTTCACTCATGAAGCTTCCTGCAGTTGGGAACCAGGGGCTCGACCCGGGACCTTATGCACTGTAATGTGTGCACTGAACCAGGTGTGCCACTGCCTGGCCCCTATAAGTGTCATTTTATGGTGTCTTTTTTTTTTCTTAGGTATTTCTACTTGCTTGCTATTTTGGGTCACTGCAAATTATTGTGTACCCCTAACTTACAGGCGCGTGTGCACATGTGTTCTGTCTCATGGGCCCTGATCTACATCTAGGTTCTGTGGCTTTGTTAGGAGGTGCACCACCCAACATGGAATTGAGGAGTCCTGAGCTAGGAATGGCCTCACCAGAGTGCTGGAGCTGAAGGGTTTACATTGCACGCCTGGTGTCTCTGGACTCAGTCTGAAGTGAACGTGTCGAGGTGGTACTGGTTACACTGATTTGGTTGAGCTCAGCAGATGCAGGATCAAATGGTCTGGATCAAGAGAAGCCTGCAGCAGGACAAGCCAGGCCCTCAAGTTTCCAGGACTGGGAGAAACATGGGTTTTATAGAGAAAGGGGAGGGTTCCTGCTGTATTAGAGTTTAAGAAGGCAATAGATAGCTATTATTGTAACCAAGTTATTAGGAAATTTGGTTTGCTTTGCAAGTCCTACATTTAGGATTTGCACTGTCACACAAGACTTTACCATGATTTATGCCCCTTCATGCCATTTACATAGAACTGTATCTTATCTAGTGACACAAGCAATGGCTTCTGGTCTCCCTATTGGGGATTTAATATTTCAATTAAACAGTCATTATTAGAAATGTATTAAAATTTTGAGCCCACTATTAAAATTCAATCAGGTTACCCATTTGAAATCTTAAGTGCTTAGATTGAAGGAATATATACTCAGAACTGAGGTCTATGCATAAAAATGTTTGAGAGTTTCAATCTATTTTTCCCCTCACATTTTATTAAATAGTGATTTATAAGATTATAAGTTAATAGGAGTGTATATTAACACTGTTCCTGCCACCAAATATCTGTGTCCCTATCCCCATACTCCTATAGTGAAGCTGAAAATCTACCTTCTCCTCCATCCAGAGTTTTTTACTTCAGTGAAATACTCCAAACTCTATCAAATTGTACTTTGTTTTTCCCTGTCCGTTCTTTCTCCATTTCTGTGTATGAGTGGAATCGTCCCATACTTTTCTTTCTCTTTCTGACTTACCTCACTTAACATGATTCCTTCTAACTCCATCCAAGATGGGTCAGAAAAGGTGGGCTTATTATTCTTAATAGCTGAGTAGTATCCCATTGAGTATATAGACCACAACTTTCTTATCCACTCATCTGTTGTTGGACATCTGGATTGCTTCCAGGTTTTGGCTATTAAGAACAGTGCTGCTATGAACGTAGGTGTACATAGATGTAGGGGTTTATTTCCAAGCTTTCAATTCTGTTCCAAAGGCCTGTGTATCTATTTTTGTTCCAGTACCAGGCTGTTTTTATTATAATGGCTTTATAATGTAGTTTGAGGTCTGGGAGTGTAATGACTATGGTGCTTTTTAATGTTCTTCCATATCTCTTTGGAAGTCCAATTAAAATGCAAAGGTTGCAGTTGATATCCTGGGAAGGTACAAAACTAAGCTTCTCACACCCACTTTTTGCCACTGGAATGAGGGTAAGACCTCAGAGAATATAAGGGAAAACAAGATTCTGTGGCCTGAGAACTTAAAGACCCTCATAAATAGGTCTCTGTAAGACAGAAAGGGGGAATCTTAGAGAGCTGTCTAGACCAAATCCAGATGGCTTAGCCTAGAAATGGCAGGGGATCATAGGAAGGATAGAGGACTATGGGGCCAGGTGGTGGCACAACTGATTGAGCACACACTGTACAGTGCACAAGGACCCAGGGTCAAGCCCCTGATCCCAACCTACAGGGGGGAAAACTTCACAAGTGGTGAAGTAGGGCTGCAGGCATCTTTCTGTCTCTCTCCCTATCTTCCCTTCTCAATTTATCATGGTCTCTATCCAATAATAAATAATACTTTTAAAAAAAGAGATATAGAGGGAAGGACTATAGTCATTAAAATCATAACTCACTTGAACCAAATTTTTACCTGAGTGAGCAGGATTTTTGTAGAGTTTTTTTATTTCCAAGGACAAATTCTCATCATTTTCAGAACGAAAGTTCAGGATAAAGTAATTTATGTTCAGTGTATAGCATACTTTCTAGTGACTGACATGTCATCTTTTAACTTTAATTAGAAACAAAACTGAATGAAATACTTGACTTTGACATACTATGGTAATTAGAGAGGACTTTTCTTTTTTATTTCTTTATTGGGGGATTAATAGTTTAAAGTCAACAGTAAAATACAATATTTTGGACATGTATAACATTTACAACATAACAATACAACTCCCACTAGGTCCTCCTCTTCCATCATGTTCCAAGACTTGAACCCTCCCCCTCACCCCAGATTCTTTTATATTAATGCAATACATCAACTCCAGTCCAAGTTCTGCTTAGTGTTTTCCCTTTTGTTCTTATTTCTCAACTTTTGTCTATGAGTGAGACCATCTCATACTCATCCTTCTCTTTCTGACTCATCTCACTTAACATAATTCCTTCAAGCTCCATCCAAGATGGGGCAAAGAAGATGAAGTCACCATTTTTAATAGCTGAGGAGTATTCCATTGTGTATATAGACCAAAACTTGCTCAGCCACTCATCTGTTGTTGGACACCTGGGTTGCTTCCAGGTTTTGGCTATTACAAATTGTGCTGCTATGAACATAGATGAACACAGATATTTTTGGATGGTTGTGTTGGGTTCCTTAGGATATTTACCTAGGAGAAGAATTGCAGGGTCATAGGGTAGGTTCACTTCTAGACTTCTGAGAGCATGAAGAGGACTTTTCAACTCCGGTGCCAAAAATACATGAAACATAACTCAAAAGACTATTCACATGACTTTCCCACCACCTCACAGACAAAGAGAAAGGCAGAATTAATCAAAATGGTAATCGTGCTAGAAATCAATTACTACTTAAGGTTATTCCTATTAAACTTGGCCATAAAACTCTCCATATCTCCCAAATCACAATCTTAATGGTTATCGTTAGTAAAAAAAAAAATAAATAAATAAGCCATCCTAGCTTGAAGGAATCATGTGAAGTAAGATCAATAAGAAAGAGAAGGATGAATATGGGATGATCTCACTCATAGACAGAAGTTGAAAAAAAAGAACAGAGAGGAAAATACAAAGCAGAACTTGGACTGGAGTTGGTGTGTTGCACCAAAGACTCTGGGGTGGTGGGGAGGAGGGTTCAGGTCCTGGAAATTGATGGCAGAGGAGGACATAGGTGGGGAGGGGTTAGAGTGTTATGTGGAAAACAGAAATGTTACATAAGTAACAACTGCTGTAGTTTACTGTAGACTGTAAACTGTTAATCCCCTCAATAAGGAAAAATACAAGCCATCCTTTATAACACACACACACACACACACACACACACACACACACACACCTCCTCATGGGCTATTAGCCAAGAGGCTATCATCTCCCTCATTTTCTCAAATAGCATAGATCATATTCACACAGAGCCAAAGCACAATTTGAATGAAATTTTCTTCAGCTAAAAATGAATTGAAGTGGGAGAGAATAATACTTTCTATTTTTTCCTATCCAAGAAGATCAATTTGTAGTTTCAAAGGAAAAAAAAAGCCTTCCTAATTCTTCAAACTTAAATACATTATATGTAATGCCATTTCTAAATTTTAACTACCTCTGATTCTTTTACATGTCTAGAAAGGCTTAAGAAGGTTTTCAGATCTCCCAGCTTAAACTGAAGTCAACCCCACCCTTGTAGCTAAAGAAACTGCTACCTCACTTTCTCAAAAGTATCTCTATGTCTCTAGCTCTCTAGGAAGAAACTACATCCCTCAGTCAAAATAAAAATAAAAATGAAGAAAAGTAAATTTTCAACAGGATGAAATTATTTTAATAGCATATATAATTGGGAGAATTTTGGGGGTACAAGTTTCAAATAAAACACATAGATATAATCTCACTCTGGATTGGCATAGTGTTCTACTTGCTACTATGAACTATTTTTTATCACTACGAGAAAAAAAATAATGCTTTTGGAAGGAATTAATAAGAGCATTCCAAATTAAGCTGAAGAATAATTTTTCACACTTTTGACTTGAGTGTTTCTGTGCATATTTCATTGTTTTTCACATTATCTATAAAGGTGCAGCCAACTGTTTTTATATCCTATGCCTCTTCAAAGACTGCTTATGGTTTTAAATTGCAACTCCTGCTTTTATTTATTTACTAATGAGAAAGATAGGAGGAGAGAGAGAGAAAGAACCAGACCATCACTCTGGTACATGTGTGTTGGGGCTCACGTGGAGTGGCTCCAGCGGCGGGGAGGGGGGTAAGCCTCCAACCCTCCCTCACCAGCTCTAGTGGCTACATGAATTAGAAAGAGACATCGGGAGACATTCTGGTACAAACATCTGTTTATTTGGAGATGGGTACAGGCTTTTATACTGAGTTAAACAAAGAACATTTTTGACATATGTCAGAAATTACAGGTTTCTTAAAGGTCAGCCCCCATGGTAGGGGGCTGGTATGACAAGAATTGATGAGCTACATAAAGGTCAAGACAATTAGTCTCCATGATGCAGATGAATTAATTATCCAAAGGTATTTGAGAGAAGCATAGGGGTTAGACCAGTAAGGTGAGGTAGAGAAGAAGAAAAATAAAACTTGATGTAAGTCACAGATATCATAGGACATAAGGAAATAGAATATGGGGTCTCAGTGCCAGGTACTGGCAGGGGTGTATGATAGAGTGTGTTCTCCTATATGATCAAAAGATGAAGTTATAGTGGATGTGTGAACTTTGTGAACTTTGAGTAAAGCCTCAAGCAGGCAGCCATTGGGCCTGCTGTTAGCAGGGAACTATGTGTGAGAGGCTTGTAGGCTTTCTGTGAGCTTGAGAGACTAACAAGGAGAAACTGAGTCTGGGAGACTTTTCCCTCTTGGCTCATCTCTATAAGGAGAGAGGCTAACAAGTGGGGTGTCTTTCCAGACCTCCATCCAAGGATGGGAGAGCTCCCCTAAGCTCTACCAAGCTTTCACATAGTCCTACATATGTGCAGCTGGGGACTGAACTCAGGGTGTCATGCTTGAGAATCCAGTGCTTTATCCACCACACCACCTCCCAGATCACCAACTCCTGCTTTCTTAAGCTCAGTGAAGTTTATTTCTATACTTCTTGAATTTTTTCATCCCACATATTTTTCTTAGTTTCTTCATTCCTGTTTTACGCTTGCCTATAAACCCATGACTATTGGCTTAATTTCAGTAAGAAAGTTAGCTTATTGGTAGTCTGGGAAGTGGTTCTGTGTTCTCAAGCATGATCATGGTCCTGAGTTCAATCCCCAGCAACACATGTGTCAGAGTGATGACTGACTCTCTCCTATCTTTTTCATGAGTAAAAAATAAAGTTAGCTTATCTATGTTAATAAATTATAAATTTTTTCATAGCCTGGTATTTCTTTTTTTTTTTTTCTTTTCTTTTCTCTTCCTTTTGTCACCAAGGCTTCAGCACTCTTGGTTAACACATTTAGATAGACAATGATAGAGGGCAAAGAAAGAGAGGGAGAGATACCTCAGTGCCTTCCAGTGTGACAGGGGTCAGGCTCCAATCTGGGTCACATTCATGGCAAATCAGGTGTATTGTTCAGGTGAGCTGTCTTGCTTGTATCTCTTTAGACTGCAGACAAGCAAAAAATGACATCACAGATATTTTTATAGAAAATGGAGGTAGGTGATCCTTCCTTAAGAATACAGTTTTGATAGGTAACTATGAGGACAGAGGAATGACCATATTTCTAGAATTATTTTACTAGAACTTTTAAGATTCTTTTTATATATATGGTATTAGGCAGAAGATTTTTGCTATAAGCTCTAAGGGTAGGGGGACCTCTTATTTTCTCTTGACTGCTGCTACAAAGGACCTCAAGCTGTAATATTTTAGTCAAAGTATGCATTGAAAACCATCTGCACAGTAGCACTCAATATGAATTTCAAGGGGGTTGGGGAGAAAGTGGCATTTGGAAGATAACTCTTCTGCAGATTTCAGTATTTCAGACCAGATTGTGTCTGTGTAGACTGTGAGTGAGCCTCAAGACTGAGAAGCACTGTCAAGGAACAGTTTTGAGATCATGGCCTTTCTGTGGCTGTCATTTTACTTTTCTGAGACTTCTTAGGAATTTGTAAAATTTAGCCAATGTGGGCCTTCTCTT
>NC_080171.1:121314009-121459009 GCF_950295315.1 Erinaceus europaeus | reverse complement strand
GTGTGATTGTGGTGTGTGTGTGTGATTGTGGTGAGTGTGTGTGTGATTGTGGTGAGTGTGTGTGTGTGATTGTGGTGTTTGTGTGATTGTGGTGTGTGTGTGTGATTGTGGTATGTGTGTGATTGTGGTGTGTGTGTGTGATTGTGTGTGTGTGATTGTGGTGTGTGTGTGATTGTGGTGTGTGTGTGATTGTGTGTGTGTGTGTGTGTGTGTGTGTGTGTGTGTGTGTGTGTGTGTGTGCGCTCACGCGCACGTTAGCCGTATTATCAGGGCCAGAAAGATGTACAAGAAGTCACTCTGGGGTGTTCTTAGCACTTCAGTCATTTGCACTGTCACCAAATCTAGTTCTAAGAAGAATTAAACCAAGATGTAAGAGAACGCTCATGTTTTCATCCCATATAAGCTTCTAGCCCCTGATTTGGCCGAATCAGACAATGTGGAAATTGAATGAAAACTTGCTGAGACTTCACTTCTGAAATAAGCCAAGCAAGGTGGCTGAGTTAAAGGCAGAAACCTGGTGAGCTGGTGCCCACTAAGTCCTCAGAAAGGAACGTGAATGTTAAATGAGGAAATGGGAATTTTGGATAATGAAGCAATCCATTTCTAAGGGCCTTTTTACAATGCCCCCAATCCTGCTGGTGGAGAGGTCACCATATGAAGAAAAGAAGTAGATGGAATTCTGATGTAATAAAAATGTCCACTTCTCATATGCCACTTCCTTCAGAAACGACAGCCAATAGTGTCAAGTGGTAGTAAACTCTGTGACAACTATTGGAATTAACACTGAATCGCTGACCTTGAAAAACCCAAGGTGATGTGATAGTTACAATAACTGCAGTAACTTCTCCCTTTGCTTTAGTCAGTTTTGTTGTCACTGCTCTAAGCTGACTCTTTTTCTCTCTTTTTCCAGATAGATGGAGAAAGAGCAAGAGAGGCAGCTACTCTTCTGTCAAAGCTTCCTCCAGTGTGGTGGAGGCAGGGCTCAGAGTTGGGTAAGCCATCTTGCTGGCCCATTGTTTGCTATAGTTGGTTGGTTTTTAGATCAAGGCAGAGAGGTAGAGAAGAGAGATGAATACCACAACACTACAACTTCCATCAACGTGTTAAAGGCTGGCTTTGCACCTTGACCGTGCACGTGGCAAAGTGGTACACTTTCAAGTGAGCTATTTCACTATCCTTTACTAAAGTCTTAAAAAAAATTATTAGTGACTCACCAGTGGTTTACAAAACTACAGGATGTCATGGGTACAGTTTCATATCGATACATGGTGTGTAGAAATCCCAGCAGCCAGCACTAAAATCCTTAGCACTTACCCTACACACAGCCACCATTGTTCTTACAAAGTTGCCATGTTTGGCATGTTTATTTGCTTGAGTTATCTATGTTTCACATAGCAGCTAGATTATTGGCAAGTTGTCTCTCACCTCTTATGTCATTTAGTTTAACCACCCCCAATTCCAGTCTTTTTGTACCAAAGAGTACAGGCTCTGTTTATTACAAGGTCGTAATCTGCTGAATGTACATTCCGTCACTTTATTGAGTCATCTATCATCGGGCAATGGGGTGCTTCCTTATTCTCACTACCATAAAGAGTGAGACTGTGAATGCGGAAGGCATATATCCCTTCAGATTAGTGCTCTCCTGTCCTTTGGAGATATGCCTATGAGTCACATTGCCGGATCATAAAGAATTCCCATTTTTACTCCAGGATTCTGCACACTGTTTTCCACAGAGAATGCTCCGGTTTGCATTTCAACTAGCAGTGTACCAGAATTTCTCTTCTACCTCCTTGCCAACACCTGGGGTTTCGTGTTTTTTGTTTGTTTGGTTTTTTGATGTATGCCATTCTCACAAGTGTGAGGTGGTATCTCATTTTGGTTAATTTGCAATTCACTAATGATAAATGGGATGAAGTATTTTTTCACATCTGCAGGCTGTCTCAATATCTTCTTCAGAGCGCTTTCTATGCGGATCTTTTGCCTACATTTTTTTTAACTGAGTGTGTGTGTGTGTGTGTGTGTGTGTGTGTGTGTGTGTGTGTGTGTGTGTGGTTGTGGTGGTGAGCTTTATGATTTCTTTATAAACTTTGGGTATCAGTCCCTTGTCAGATGTGCAAATATTTTCTCTTAATTTCTGGTTGGCATTTTTAATCCTTGTAGAATTTTCTTTCAATGTGTAGTCAATTGCTATCATCTTAATCATACATCCCTGCATATTTTTCAGGCAACAAGAATGCATAACAATATACTCACATAATGAGTCTGTGTGGTGGGAATTAGAGTGCGGTGAGAAAGTGTTTTGTATCTTGATGTCCATTGGAGCTTTTATTAGGAGCACTAGTTCTCAGAGTACTTAGCAGGAATTTGCAAACACCTGGGTGCATTAGAATCACCAAGACTGGGTGTCCCTTCCCTCCCTCCAGTTTCTGATAAAACGGCACTGGCTTGAGGTCTTATCGCTTACGATTCTAACAGTCTGACAGGTAATGTTGAAGTTGTAGTTCTCAGACTACCTCACCAGAACCTTGTGTGTTGCTGGGCTAGCCTGAGGGTGCTTCTTCCGAGCATGTGCTCTCTGGGTTGGAGAGAACTCGACTAGAGCCACCGTAGGCTGCTGCGTGGGAGAGGGATCAGGAACTCGTGCCGAACTAGTGTCGCAGGAGAGAGACTCTGGGACTCTTGGAGCAGGAAGTCAATCCCCAGTGTGTTTAATCAGAAGAGCAGCTGTATTTATACTCACCAAGAAGGAAATAGTAGGGTGGAAAACAGGATGTGATGTAGAGAGGGTGGAGTGAAAAGAGAGTGCAGACCAGTGGGATTAAACCAATGCCCTGCAGGCAGGGCGGTTCTCAGGTAAAGCAGTGATTATGTAAATAGACCACAGCATTAAGCAGGGTGGAGCTGGTATACTGCCCAACAGTGTGTATGAAAAATGAACTGGGGAGTTGGGTGTCTACATGAAACGGAAGCCAGCACTGCAGCTTCTAACTGAATTCTCACAAAGGCTGTCATGAGCAGGACAAGCTAAGGCTTCTTCATACAGCTCTGCCAACCAGTAAGAGCAGAGCTGAGTCCTGGCCCCACTTAGGCCACTTAACATCTCCGTGACTCATCAAACTAAAGTGGTCACAGATGATAAGACCACTAAAGTAATAACATTTTGCAGATGGAATTAGAGTGACTTTTTTTTTTTGCCAGATAACTGCTCAGTTCTAGTTTATGGTGGTTCAGGGGATTGAGCAGTGGACTTTGGAGCCTCAGGCATGAAAGTCTCTTTGCATGACCATTATGCTATCTATTCCAGCCCTAGAGTGACTATTTAAAAGAAAAAACTTATGAGAAGTGAGAGCTAAGGGGTCAGATGGTGGCACACCTGGTAAAGGGCACACATTACCATGCAAGACCCAGGCAAGGCTCCTGTCCCCACCCACACGGGCGTTAGGACAGTACTGTAAATCTCTCTCTCTCTCTTTCTCTCTCTCTCTCTCTCTCTCCTCCCTCCTTCTCTCTTATCCTCTACCAAAAAAAAAAAAAGTCCTCCTGGAGCAGTGGAGACATCATGCAGGCACCAAGGCCCAGCAATAATACTAGTGACAAAAAAAAATCTTAATAAAAAATGAAATTAACCAATATGAGCTCTAAAGAATCACTTTTTACTGGAAAGAAAGCACTACATGATCTAAAGATTGTTGCTAATGAAAGGCCTTTCTTTGAATTTGCAGGGTTTTTTTTTTTCTTTTTCTTCTGCACACTGAAAGTCAAGAAATACTGAATATAGAAAATCTGAAATGGTTGGTTTTCCAGGGGTCAGGCAAAGGCTAGAAGCCAGGTTAGACCTCAGGCCCCCACCTGCAGGAAGGAGGATTTATTTTTAAGCCGTGAAGCAGGGCAGCAGGTGTCTGTCTTTCTCTTTCCCTTTCTGTCTCCTCTTCCCTCTCAATTCCTCTTCTTCTATCAAATAAAATAGAAAGGAGAAGAAAAATAAAGGAAAAAATGGCCACAGGGAGCAACCTGCCCCAATGATAAACTTGATGCCATTTAAAAAAAAAAAAGAAAGAAAAGTTTATTTATGTACTTGTCACTGTAATCTGTTTTGATATACTTAATTATTATTTTTTAACTTGATAGGACAGAGAGAACTTGATAGGGAAGAGGAAGATAGGGAGATAGAAAAGAGAGACCCGCAGCCCTGATTCATCTCTCTTGAAACTTGCTGCCTGAAGGTGAGGACGGGGGACTTGAACCTGGGCCCTTGTGCCTGGTGATCTGTGTACTCGCCCCTTGTCCCTGGTGATCTGTGTACTCACCCAGATGTACCACAGCCAGGTCCCAGTTGTGATATTTTCTGTTTGTGTGTGCCTATACTACTTAATAAAGACAGATTTCTCTTCTCTAAGGGACTTTGAGTACCAAAGGGAGGGTAGTTTTAAAATTAGTTTATGTTATGTCATATTCTGATGATAAATTAAACCACGTTCTTCTTGTTCTCTGATTTATATCTTTATTCAGAAAGTCTTTTTTTTTTTAAATGTAAAGTGGCTGGCATCATCTCTCCTTCAGATTTCAGCCTTAATTTCTGCAAGTAATGTTGAACTTGACACTTCCTTCAAGGGTAAGGTGGTCGGTGCAGAAACTAATCTAATGGACAAGGACATTAAATCTCAGCATATCCAGCTCAATATTCTTTAAGGGGAACTGGCATCAGGCCTGATAGAAAATGCTTAGCGATCTTTGAGAGAAAAAAAGCTTGTAGTGGAAATGTTGGCAGGCCCTGCGGTTATCCCAGGACGCCTTCTTTATTGCTATTCACTCCTCTGCCTTCACAGTTGTAATTTTTTAAACAAATTTTGCATCTTAGGTAATGGAAGAGTATAGACATGGGGGGACATAAATTTAATTTTCATGATTGAATAGAGAAGTTAATGGTTTAACCCTGTGCCCTGCTGACTAAAATTGAATGGCAGGAGGCCATCCGGATTTATGGAAAAGGTCTCTTGATTTGGCAAGAACATTGCCTTTAATCTGAAGGAGGATAAGAAAGACCTGAGTTTTTAAAAGGCATTGAATGAAAACTGTTGGTTAGAATAAACAAGTGACTTAATGTTATGCCCAGGCTGTAGCTGGAAAGATAACATAATGGTCATGCAAAATCTTTTCCATACCTGAGGCACCATAGTTCCCAGGTTCAATGTCAGCACCACCATAAGTCAGAGCTGAGCAGCGCTCTGAAAAACAAACAAAATGAATGAATAAATAAAAATAAATATGTAAGAGAAATATTCACCCAACAGTGGTAGATATAGCTAACTGGATGAGGAGATGGACAAACAAAATGAGTTGTCAGTAAGAAAAAAAAATTAGTCTCAAATTTTAGAGATTTAAATTGGCCATTGTGTCTCCTTTCTTATGCCATTAATGATCAACTGTGCACAGAAGTGAGGTGAGCAGGATGTGCGAGTTAGTTGCGACAGCTGTGACTAAGTACCGCAGTCCAAGTACCTTAAGCAGAAATTTGTCTGACCACTCTGAAGGCTTAAAGTCTAATTGGCAGGGTCATTTCCTTTTTTTATATAGATATTTTCTTTTTCTTAATTTTTTAAATTAATATTTATTTATTCCTTTTTGTTGCCCTTATTGTTTTATTGTTGTAGTTATTATTGTTGTCTTTCTTCGTTGTTGGATAGGACAGAGAAATGGAGAGAGGAGGGGAAGACAGAGAGGGGGAGAGAAAGACAGACACCTGCAGACCTGCTTCACCGCCTGTGAAGTGACTCCCCTGCAAGTGGGGAGCAGGGGGCTCTAGCCAGGATCCTTACGCTGGTCCTTGTGCTTTGTGCCACCTGTGCTTAGCCCATTGCACTACCGCCCGACACCCTCTTCATCTTTTTCTTTTCCTTTTTTGTCCTCCAGTCCCTCAGGTCAAGACATCTTTTTTTTTTAACAAACTTTTAAAAAATTAATTTATTTATGTATACCCTTTTATTGCCTTTGTTGTTTTTTTATTGCTGTAGTTTATTATTGTTGTTGTTGTTGGATAGGACACAGAGAGATGGAGAGAGGAGGGGAAGACAGAGAAGGGGAGAGAAAGACAGACACCTGCAGACCTGCTTCACCACCTGTGAAGCGACTCCCCTGCAGGTGGGGAGCCAGGGCTTGAACCAGGATCCTTTTGCCGCTCCTTGCGCTTTGCGCCACCTGCACTTAACCTGCTTCGCTACCGCCTGACTCCCCAATAGACATTTTCTTCTTAAAATATATATATTTATTTATTGTTAGATAGAGACAGAGAAAAATTGAGAGGGGAGAGAGAGAGATAGTGAGAGAGAGAGAGAGAGAGAGAGAGAGAGAGAGGGAGAGGGAAAGGGAGAGAGAGAGAGAGAGAGGAAGAGAGAGGGAGAGAGAGAGAGAGAGAGGAAGAGAGAGGGAGAGAGAGACCTGCGGCACTGCTTTACTACTCACAGAGCTTTCCCCCCTGCAGGTGAGACCAGAGAGCTCACACCTGGGTCCTTAAGCACTGCAATCTTCTTCTTCTTCTAGCATTTGCCCTTCTTCCGTAGCCAGTCAACAGCGTCAGGTTGAGCCTGATGTCAAGTTTCGAGACCTCCTTTGAATCTGGAGAGGTGGCAGTCGTTGACTATGTGGGTCATAGTCTGTCTGGAGCCGCAGGGGCAGTTCGGGTCGTCTCTGGCTCCCCAGCGATGGAACATAGCGGCGCACCGGCCATGGCCTGTTCGGTAGCGATTGAGGAGGGCCCAATCATAACGTGCTAGGTCAAAGCCGGGTTGACGCTTGCAGGGGTCTGTGATGAGGTGTTTGTTCTTTACCTCAGCTGACTGCCAACTCTGTTTCCAAGAGACTGGAACAGAGAAGTTCAGTGTAGGCGTAGGGGACCAGATTGGGTGAGACGAGACGTCAAGCGTTGGACAGGGTGGACGAAGATATCCGCGTATATTGCCAGGTCCGGTCGAGCGCAGACGTGGGAAATGAACTTAGATGATGCCGCATCCCGATGAATATCTGGCGGGGCGATGTTGCTAAGAACTGGCAGCCATGGAACCAGGGTGGAATGGATGGTTCCAGAAATTATCCTCATGGAGGAATATAATTTGGAATCGACCAAGTGGACATGGGGGCTACGGAACCATACTGGGGCACAGTATTCTGCAGTGGAATAGCATAATGCCAGAGATGATGATCGTAGTGTGGAAGCGCTCGCGCCCCATGAGGAGCTGGCCAGTCTTGCAATGATGTGATTCCTCGCACCCACCTTTGCTGCAGTTTTTATGAGATGTTTGTGAAATGACAGGGTGCGATTGAGAGTAACGCCAAGATAGACTGGCTGGGCTTCATGCCGGATTCTCGTATCGCCAAGCTGCACATTAAGCTCACGCGAGGCCGAGGCATGGTGTAGATGGAAAATAGATGATACCGTTTTTGCAGTGCTAGGGATTAGTCGCCATTTTTTACAGTAATCAGATATCAGAGACATGTCTTTCGTGAGTGTTTCCTCGAGGATGTCAAACTTGGATGCCTGAGTTGCACAGCAGATGTCATCGGCGTAGATGAACTTCCTTGAAGAAGTTTCTGGGAGGTCATTGATGTAAATATTAAATAGCGTAGGAGCCAGAACAGAGCCCTGGGGGAGGCCACTTGAGACAAGTCTTCACCTGCTAGACTTGTCACCCAGATGCACCCGGAATCTTCTGTTTTGGAGAAGAAACGATATAGTGTTGGCCACCCATGGAGGCAGGCATCTTGAGATCTTGACTAGGAGACCACGGTGCCAGACCGTGGCATAGGCTGCTGTGAGATCAATAAAGACAGCACCCATCTTTAAATTCTTCTGGAATCCATTTTCAATGTAAGTTGAGAGGGCCAGGGCTTGTTTGCAGGTAGATCTTCCTGGGCGGAAACCAGCTTGGGTGGGTGATAGGAATTTCTCTGTAAGAGGAGAAATACGTGACAGAAGCAGCCTCTCAAGGAGTTTGTAACACACGGAGAGCAGAGAAATTGGTCTATAGCTGGCGGCCAGTGTTGGGTCTTTCTTTGGTTTCAAAACTGCTATTATCTTCGCACAACGCCAAATTTTGGGCATAGATTCAGATTCCAAGATGTGGGACAGGAATGAAGTGAGCCACTTCTTTGCCGCAGGGCCCAAGTTAAGAATGAGTTCTGGGGTGATGTTATCATAGCCAGCAGCCGTTCCCGGTTTAACCCTCTTCAAAGCGTCTTCCAGTTCAGACAGTGTAAAGGGAGAGAGTTTTGGAGATGGACAAGATAAATGGAAGTGGGATGACCACTCATGGGAAATTTCTCTTTTCCAGACTGGGTCGATCTTAGTACGTCCAACTTGAGTTAGGTGACTGGCCACTGAGTTTGGAGATACGGGAAAATGGGAGACAGGAGAGGGTTGGCTACCGGCACCCAGACTATGAAGAAGCTTCCAGGCCTTCCTACTTGAGTGGGTGAAGTTCAGACTTTCTGTGAGTTGTTGCCAGCGGGCTTGGCGTGCTGCATCCAGGGAGGCAATGAGATGGTAGGCCACATCTGGTTCACCCGACGCATCATACTGCTTTAGTAGTTGCTGTGCAACTTAGGCATCCAAGTTTGACATCCTCGAGGAAACACTCACGAAAGACATGTCTCTGATATCTGATTACTGTAAAAAATGGCGACTAATCCCTAGCACTGCAAAAACGGTATCATCTGTTTTCCATCTACACCATGCCTCGGCCTCGCGTGAGCTTAATGTGCAGCTTGGCGATACGAGAATCCGGCATGAAGCCCAGCCAGTCTATTTTGGCGTTACTCTCAATCGCACCCTGTCATTTCACGAACATCTCATAAAAACTGCAGCAAAGGTGGGCGTGAGGAATCACATCATTGCAAGACTGGCCAGCTCCTCATGGGGCGCGAGCGCTTCCACACTACGATCATCATCTCTGGCATTATGCTATTCCACTGCAGAATACTGTGCCCCAGTATGGTTCCGTAGCCCCCATGTCCACTTGGTCGATTCCAAATTATATTCCTCCATGAGGATAATTTCTGGAACCATCCGTTCCACCCCGGTTCCATGGCTGCCAGTTCTTAGCAACATCGCCCCGCCAGATATTCATCGGGATGCGGCATCATCTAAGTTCATTTCCCACGTCTGCGCTCGACCGGACCTGGCAATATACGCGGATATCTTCGTCCACCCTGTCCAACGCTTGACGTCTCGTCTCACCCAATCTGGTCCCCTACGCCTACACTGAACTTCTCTGTTCCAGTCTCTTGGAAACAGAGTTGGCAGTCAGCTGAGGTAAAGAACAAACACCTCATCACAGACCCCTGTAAGCGTCAACCCGGCTTTGACCTAGCACATTATGATTGGGCCCTCCTCAATCGCTATCCAACAGGCCATGGCTGGTGCACTGCTATGTTCCATCGCTGGGGAGCCAGAGACGACCCGAACTGCCCCTGCGGCTCCAGACAGACTATGACCCACATAGTCAACGACTGCCACCTCTCCAGATTCAAAGGAGGTCTCGAAACTTGACATCAGGCTCAACCTGACGCTGTTGACTGGCTACGAAAGAAGGGCAAACGCTAGAAGAAGAAGTAGTTGCTCGCATTCAGCATCAAGACAAGGCATATAGTTAGCACGTCTCCCACGAGGAATGGCTTGGGAAGCTGCTTTGAAGATGGCTTGGCGGAAGCGCCTGTAGGAATCTTCAGAGGGGATAGAATTAATTGGAATAGCAGGAATATATTTGTTGGTAAGATCACTGAACAGATGCCAGTTTGCTTTCCAAAAGTTCCATCTTAGTTTCTCTGAGCACAGAATCAGTGGGAGCTGGAGACCAATGTGGATGATAGCTGAGCGGTGATGACTGTGCGAGAAGATCTTGAGAACGTGTCTCATAGCGGGAAAGGCTTGGCCATTGACTGTGCTAATCCAGCACAGGTCGGGTGATGAGTCTTTATTCCATCTAGCACTGTGAAAAGAGCCTGGCTGTTTGGGATCGTATAATAGGGAGAGGTCATTCGCTGAAGAAGCCCAGTCGGCTAAGATAGAGCCGTCAGCACGAGTGGAGGAATATCCCCAGTCTTGGTGATGACTATTAAAGTCTCCAACGTAAATGGCTGGGTGATTCGGGCTAGGCAGGACTCATTATCCCATGAGGCACTGGGAGGCTTATATACGTTGACGAGTTGAATAGTTCTAATAGTAATGGAGTCGTAGGAGGTCGAAGAGGCCGTATGGTAAACGTCCGCAAGACACGATTTGGCGTAGATGGCTCGGCCGTGTTTAGGATGGAGATTATAGCATATTAAATCGAATCCACTGATGGTGAATCGAGCAGCTTCATCGACTGCTATATGTGTTTCTTGTAGGCAGATAACATCTGCCTGATGCTGTATCGCCAATTGACCAATAAGAACGCGTTTGGCAAAGGACAGCCCCTCAACATTAAGTTGGAGGACTCGAAGAGCAGGACCAACAGCTTGAAAGCTGTCAGGAGCTGCTTGTTGCTGGCTTTGAAAGTGACTGGGATCCATGTGGATTCAGTCGGCTAGGAAGGATCGTCAGTTTCCCCAATGAATGGGTCCTCACGGGATGCACCATGGGAAGGTCGATCCAATGCATCCACCAATGTGCCTCGGTGAGCTACTGCCTGGCCCCAGGGGCATTTCCTGTTCAAAGCACACTAGAGGAGCTTTGATCTAGGCTTCTCTCTTAGCCATGCATTTTTTTTTTTTTTTTGGTTTGCTCCCACATAATTCAGATCTTTACAAAGTGTTATCCTTGTATAGCTGGTCCTCTTGGGACCCTCAATTCTTTTTAAATAAGAACAGCGGTTATGTTGTGTCATAAGTCTACACTACTCTAGTCAGACTTCATCTTTTTTTTCTGTCATTCTTTTTTCTTTTTATTTTTTTATTAGTGATTTAATATTGATTTACAAAATTATGAGATAACAGGGATTTCATTCCACACTGTTTCCCATCACCAGAGTTTCACAACCCCATTCCCTCCATTGGAAACTGCAATAGTTCTCCCAAGGTCACAGATACGGATTGACTGTTATTTCTATGATTATATAAAAATATATAACAAGGGAGTCGGGCAGTAGCACAGCAGGTTAAGAGCACATGGTGCAAAGCGCAAGGACCAGCACAGGGATCCCGGTTCGAGCCCCCGGCTCCCCACCTGTAGGGGAGTCGCTTCACAAGCGGTGAAGCAGGTCTGCAGGTGTCTGTCTTTCTCTCCCCCTCTCTGTCTTCCCCTCCTCTCTCCACTTCTCTCTGTCCTATCCAACAATGATGACAACAATAATAACTACAAGAATAAAACAACAAGGGCAACAAAAGGGAATAAGTAAATAAATATTTTTTAATTAAATATATATATATGTAACCATTTTCCTATGGCCCTGCTTTTTCTTCCTAAGTCACACACACACACACACACACACACACACACACACACACACACACACACCTGATACTACTTTCAAAACTCCTTCCTATTTTCTCTTCTCTCTCCGGCCCTGATGGAGTTCGAGTTCAGAACCCTCTGGTCATTTTCCCCCATCAGGATCCTTGTGTGGGTCCTTGCACTTAGTAATATGTGCAGCTTAGCCCAGCTCGCCACCACCGGCCCCTGCTGCTTTTTCTCTAGTCACCCTGAATAGGATTTCCAAAAAGGAAATATTGATCAGGCAACTATCTTGCATTGTCTCAGAACAAGCCCACCCCCCCCAAAATAATTCATCATCACCTTCAGTTGCTTTTGAAGATTCATCCGTTTCATTCTATCAAATTTATAATTGAAAAATGACATGATATCAATCATGTAAATTCTCTTCAGTTTCAAAAGTCAATTAATAGACAACTGTATAATGACCATGGTAATTATACTGTTCTAGAAACACTACACAGCAAGTCTTAGCTTAGCATGTTTAGACTTTAAAAGAGAATGTGATCAGCATTATTTTTAAGTGAGTTGAACACTTAAGGGATGCCTGGATTGATTTTGGATATTGGATTATAATTTATTGTTCATCAAGTTAACACTGATTTTCTTCATAGTCTAGGGTCACCATTTCAGACCAACTACTTCATGAATTCTTGTCATGGTTGTCACTAAGTCAGATATAATATATCAGAAGGAATTCCAACTTCCTTGAGTCCTGTCAAGACTGGCAAAACAGCTTGCTTGGATCGTGTACTGCTTTGACACATGCACGACCCAGGTTCAAGTGTGGCTGCCACCACATTGAAGGAAGCTTTGGTGCTGTGAAATCTTCCTCTCTCTTTCTTTTTTTATTATTAATGATTTAATATTGATTTGAAATATTGCAAGGTAACAGGAGTACAACTCCACGCCATTCCCACCACCAGAGTTCTGAATCTGCAGTCCCTCCATTGTAAGCTACAGTAGTTCTCCGAAGGTGGCAGATATGGGTCAACTATTATTCCTACAATGGTCTATATTTGTATATATTTGCCCTTGTTTTGAAGGTCCCATTTTCCCTTCCTTTTCACACTGTGATCTCTATCTGTCTCTCCCCTGTCTTTATTTTTTTAAGTCTTATTTTCTGATATTAATTGGTGTCATATCTTTAAAAGTGCTGTCCTATATCTTTCGTTGAATAAACTGATTTTCTCTGCATTGACCATAACGGGAGAGTCCTGCACTTGGTCCCAAGAGTATTAAGTTTAAAGGAAACAATGACTTTCTTTGATATTATAAATGTCTGTTGTCAAAGACACAGATGCTAAGTGTACAGTCAGATGAGTCGCGACAAGTGTATACATAGCACATCGACAATTGAGACGCACAATATTTTATCACCCTGGGAGGCCATGTGACAATGTTCAATAGTATATTGATAAGAGCTCTTCCTCCCTTTCCCTTAAAACTTACCATAGTCACTGATGTCTACAGTCAGGCTATCCTGAGCACTCCTGATTCCAGATTTACTGGAGCCAAACGCTCCTGGGAGTCTTCAGTTGTCTTAGCTTGACCTCCATCCTCTTTGGTGCTGGGTACAGAGTACAGAGGGCAGAGATATGTCTTGATACATGAAATAGGTCTTTTGGTATATGTACTCATCCCTCAGACACTTGTGGGCCACTGTCATTGGAATTCAAGAAGATCCTGCCTTCTAGCCCAACCTCGAGCTATTTAAAATGTCTGAGGTTTTAGATTTTTTTCTTTCTTTCTTTCTTTTTTTAATCTGTTAGAGATCTACAGATCAGCTATAGTAAAACACATAAAAGCCCTTGGCCTTCAGAGGAGGCCCAGCTGATATATTCATCCTCTCTGGTGAGATCTCAAGTTCTGGGTCTTGGCTTCCTCATCAAGCACTCGAAAGAGCACATTCTAATCTTTCATGATACTGGAAACAGTGCAATTAAAAAGATACTTTTCTCATCATAAAAAAATAATAATAATTCTTATTAATGCATTGGTAAATTTGAAAAATTTAGAGACTTTCCCCTTCCAGGTAACCTAGTCACATTTAAATTTAGGCCATTAGGAGATACTTTTATGATCCAAATATTGGAATTGATGAACATTTAGATCAGGGAACAGTGCAAACGGTAGGACCTGGTAGTTGTGTTCCTGTCTATGTGTCAGCCAGCCATCCGTCTGCCTGTGTGCGTAGCTGCCTATGGCAAATGTAAGTGATACATTTTTCTCAAGGAAAGATTATGTGTTCAGGTTGCAGGCAAATTCTGAACAAGCTGCTTTAGACAGACCCATGGGGGCCTGACAGCAAGAGTGATTGCTAGGAATCTGCTTTCACACGGTTGGAAGGACAGTTGTCACTTAGAAAATGAGAAGGGGGGGTTTGCAGATCAAAATGGAAGAGATTCAGGCAGCGAGCTGTGACCTCTCGCCCTGTACCCCATCTCAGCAAACTGCTGTGCAGTTTATAGTGGAAAGCAGCTGATAAACTTTGGTTTACTTCTAACACTTAGATCCGGGGCGCCCAGGTAAATATCAAAGCAGCTCCATTCTTTTTTCTTTTTCTTTTTTGCTTGGGCTCCATGCCTGCACTACAAATCCACTGCTCCCATGGACATTTTTTTAATTTTTATTTCCTAGGACAGAGAGAAATTGAGAAGGGAGGGGGAGACAGAGAGAAAGACACCTGCAGACCTGCTTCATTTGTGAAGCGACGTCCCTGATGGTGAGCAGCCGGAAGCTTGAACCGGGATCCTTGAGCGGGTCCTTGTGCTTCTATGCGTACTATGTGCGCTTAACCCGTTGCGCTACCGTCTGACCTCTGCTGCATTCATTTTTAGTCCTGCAAAAGCTCTAGCTTCAGGCTCTTCCTTATTCTTCCTTTCCTGTCTTTATATAAAGCGTGGTTAGCCTTGCACCTTCTCAAGTGCCATTTACTATTTGGGCCTATCATGAATTTTAAATCCCTTTGCTATGAGATAGTCCCTAATTTTGTACCATATGCCTTTCCCAGACAGACTCCTGTTCACAATAACATTGATCTTAATCATATGATTGGAGCAAAGTATTTTTTCCTTTCTCTTCCTCTGTGACTTTGTAGGTTCTAAATAAGTTTAAGAACATGAGGAACTCAAACATAATCAGTCTCAGGCTGCCACAAGAAGCGAGTGAAAGCGGGTGCTTCTTCTCATCTTGATTATCACAGTTCCACTTAAGATTGATGATGACTCTTAGCTGTGTACAGATTTCATCACAGTTGTGATTTCCCAACTTCAGCTGTTTGAGAAAATACTTTTAGGCTTGACCTCTTGCCTGTCCCCCCCTTGGAACTCATAAGAAATTTTCGCAATCAGAATATCTGTGAGGGAATTGTAAATATATGATCATGCACAGAAATGAAGTCTAGTATATAAATATCTTGTATTATTAAATCTTGGGGGTCTAAATTTCTTTCTAGTCTAGCTGCCTCTAATAGACAGTGCATTGTCAGTGGAACATCTAGGCAGAACTTTGGTTTAAAGTAAACAGTTAACGGGCTGTGTGCTCAGTGGAGAAGAAGCTACAGAAGCCAGAACTCCTACCTTCTGCTCCCCACAAACAACCTTGATCCACACTCCCAGAGGGGGAGAAGTGATAAGATGAAGATAAGGGGACTCTTCACTCCAACTCCACCAGCACCCAGAGAGAAAGGAGGAAACGGAGAGGGACATACGGAGGTGGTTATGGTGTCCTGAGTGATTTAGAGGGAAAGAGAGGAGTGAATCAGGAAAAGAAGGGCAACTGTGTATAAATGTGGACAAATAGTTGTAGAGAAGATGGTTGGCCCATGTCTACAACTTTAGGGGAACTGGGGTGGATTACGGTGGGGAGAGTGAAGACTCAGAACTCAGGTGGTGGGAATGGTGTGGATTCAAACCCCCGTCGGCATGTAATTCTGTAATATAAAAATATAAAAAACAAACAAAAACAGTTAATGGGCTGTAGGTGCAGAGGGATTGGCGTTCAGCAAGATATTGTGTCTTCTGGCTTTTTAATCTATTTTACTAAGAGCTGCCCCAGTTACTATTATTTTTTTTTCTCCCTTTCTTCTTTCTTTCTTTCTCTCTCTCTCTTTCTTTCTTTCTTTCTTTCTTTCTTTCTTTCTTTCTTTCTTATCAGAGGACTGCTCAGCTCTGGCTTATGGTGGTACGGGGGATTGACCTTGGGACTGTGGAGCCTCAGGCATGAGTCTCTGTTATGCTATCTGCCCTCTGCTGGATCTATTATCTATTTTCTTATTTATGGTACTAGACCTGCTATTTACCATTGATAGTCAATATTAGTCGACATTGCCAGTTATGTTGTAAAATTAGGAATACCAGTCAGTGAAGAAATTACATAAAAGCAGAGTTTTCTTTTTTTAATATGGCTGAAGTCTTCATTTGCTGCTGTCTAGAAGAAGAATGGCAGCCAAGGAATTTGATAAATATGAAAAATGCTAATGACCCAAGGAGTGGTCAATTTGGCAGTGTTTCTTTAATTGCCTCAAAGCGATTATCATCAGTTCATTCATATCGATCATATTCAAATATGAGTTTAGAGAATTTAACAACACTTACTTTGGAGCAAAATCCCAATAAAATTGAGTAGCCATTAAATTCTTGAAGTTTCTATGTGAACTCGATCATTCAGCATATCAGTATGACCAGTTCTGCAGAAGTCTTCCTTTCTAAGTTCAATACCCTTGGTTAATTTTGGTAAGCCACCTTCAGGTGATTTGGACTGGAAGAACGATTCTACCCACCTGTCCAAATAATTGAACTTCACCATAGGCAGCGAGGGCTCCCACACCGATGCTGCGGTATCTTATGAAGATAAGATACCCACAGCCCTTGCAGGGCCTCATATGGGAGATAAACGTAAAATGCTTTCTACCTATCTGTCCTTGCTTTCCACAGAGTGAACCTTAAATCAAATTTTCAGCTTTATGTCACTTGAAAGCATAGTGAGAAAGGCTTTCATATGGAAGAAGAGCTCGATTAAAGCTTGTGAGGGGTTGAGAATAGATATCTGGCGTGTGTGTGCGCGTGTGCGTGTGTGTGTGTGTGTGTGCTTTCTCCCAGTGGTGTTCAGAAACTAGAATAGACTGCATTAACTGAGATAGAAAAAAAAAAACAAACAACATGATATATTCAAAGGCAAGTAAGGGGGCATGCTTGATGAAGGACAGATTGCCTCCACCATGCACTGAAGCAATTCATAGTACATGAATTTGGTGGGTAGCACTTTGTCATTACAAAACATCAGAGAGAAGACGATAAGGGGGTTGAATTTAAACAACACATTTAGTACATCATTTAAGCACTACATTTAAATAATAATGAATCAAATCCATTACTATCAGTGCAAGAGTCTGCCAGATAGGAAATGAAGAGCATGAAGCTCAGAAAAGGAAAGCTTTC
This sequence comes from Erinaceus europaeus, assembly GCF_950295315.1. Lineage (NCBI taxonomy): Eukaryota > Metazoa > Chordata > Mammalia > Eulipotyphla > Erinaceidae > Erinaceus > Erinaceus europaeus. The sequence goes on along the minus strand of NC_080171.1, from coordinate 121,442,104 downwards.
CTCTGTGTTGGGATCAGAGGTCAGGACGATTCTCTAGACGTGTGCGTGTGTGTGTGTGTGTGTGTGTGTGTGTGTGTGTGTTTCCCCATCCAGTGTGCACTAGGTCTCTAAGAGTGCTCAGGGTCACAGTGGCATGGAGTTATTAAGCTTCAAGTACTGAACATTCTATATCGGAAAACCTACAACAGAATCCCTTCTAATCTCCATCTGTCTTTTGGTAGAATCAAAGCGGAAAAGTGCTGTGAAACGTAGACTGACTCACCAACCCCCGGTGATGTACAGGAGACCAAGACTTACCGGGACTAACTATTGTCTATGATCAACGTGTTTACATTAAAACTTTTCCACAACACAAAAAACAAAGTCTGCAAAGTCTGGAGAAAGGGCTTTTTTTCTTGCTTATTGCCCTATGCACTCTAGAAGGTAAAATTCTAATTAAAGAAAAAGTTGTGATCTCATTCAATATGGACGGAAAGAAAATCAGAGTTATATTGATGCTATGTTGATTTATGAAATTAATTGAACAATCACTCATTCAAAAAACTGAGTAACTCCTGAGGGCCAGGCATCTGACTAGGTGCCTGGGAGAACACATGGTTTTTAATTTTACAGATACTGGAAGATGGAAAGGGGAGTCACATAAACAAAAGAATCAGTGTGGTGTGGTTAGTGCTGCAACAAAATTTATAAAAGACTTCATGAAACCCAGAAGGGTTAGAGAACCAGCATTATAGCTGGTGATAGACAAAAGCAAGGTAGGTCTCCCTCGAAGCTCTGTTTTTGCAGAAATCAATGCTTGTGTTCCCAAACATTGACACATACTAGAGAAGACACAGGGAAAGGTGAGCCCTTACACATTTTTATGAAGAATGTCAGTTGGTACAGTCATTACAGAAAGCAGCATAGTCATCATAAATATTAAGATGAGGAGGAATTCCTTATCATCTAGTTATCCCACTTCTAATTTTTCAACCAAATAACATGAAAACACATATCTGAAGAGAGAAAGCCATGCTTATTGCAGCATTACTCACAGTGTATCCACGGGTTGGGAACGTCTTAAGTGGCCATTGATAAGATGGTTAGCTAAAACGTGGTATACATGCATAACAATACAGTTCAGCTATAGAAAACGGAAGTCCACGCCTCTCTTTTGTAACAACATGCTTGAGCCTAGAAGATACCATGCTAGGCAAAATAAATCAGGTGGGGAATGAGAAGTACTGTGTAATTTTACTCAGGCATGAGGAGGAAGAACTGGTAAGCAAGTAGAACTCAGCAAAAACAAACTAGTGGAACCCACAGAGAAGGGAGAAAGTGTAGCAGGGGTGATATAAAAGGTGCCGATGGTCTATTGTGGGAAAGAAACTAGATTTCTAGTTACTGACATAGTGAACACTATAACCATAATAAAGCTCTTTTTTTTTTTTTTTTTTTTTTTTTTTTTGCCTCCCAGGGCTCAGTGCCTGCACCATGAATCCACTGCTCCTGGAGGCCTTTTTTTCCCCATATTGTTGCCCTTGTTGTGTTTATTATTGTTATTGTTGATGTCATTCATTGTTGGATAGGACAGAGAGAAATGGAGAGAGGAGAGGAAGACAGAGAGGGGGAGAAAAGGACAGACACCCACAGACTGCTTCACCGCCTGTGAAGCGACTCCCCTGCAGGTGGGGAACTGGGGCTTGAACCGGGATCCTTACGCCGGTCCTTGCACTTGGCACCACATGCGCTTAACCTGCTGCGCTACCACCTGACCCCCAATAGAGTTCATTTGTAATACTGTGCCCCTGAAGCCTTTAGAATGTGATGAACCATTGCTACTTAAATACACATTTTTCTTCTTTTTTTTTTAATTCTTTATTGGGGAATTAATGGTTTACAGTCAACAGTAAAGTACAATAGTTTTTACATGTGTAACGTTTCTCAGTTTTCCACATAGCAATTTAAACCCCATTAGGTCCTCCTCTGTTTTCCAGGACCTGAACCCTCCCAACCCACCCCAGAGTCTTTTACTTTAGTGTAAAACACCAACCCCAGTCCAAGTTCTGCTTTCTGTTTTCCCTTCTGTTCTTCTCTTTCAAATTCTGTCCATGAGTGAAATCATCCCATATTCTTTCTCTTTCTGACTTGTTTCACTTAACATGATTTCTTCAAGCTCCATCCAAGATGAGGTGAATAAGGTGAATTCATCATTTTTAACAGATGGATAGTATTCCATTGCGTATAGAGGCCACAACTTGCTCAGTCACTCATCTGTTTTTGGACACCTGGGTTGCTTCAAGGTTTTGGCAATTACAACTTGTGCTGCCATGAACATATGTATGCACAGATCTTTTTGTATAGCTGTGTTGGGTTCCTTAGAATCTATGCCCAGGAGAGGAATTGCAGGGTCATAGGGTAGGTCCACTTCTAGCCTTCTGAGAGTTCTCTAGACTGCTCTCCACAGTGGTTGGACCCATTGACATTCCCACCAGCAGTGTAGGGGAGTTCCTTCCTTTGTCACCACATCTCCAGCTAAACACAAAATTTTTATGAAGCATCATCAGGTTCTGTTTGCTTCCCAAAATCCTCAGGCCTCCTGTAGTCCTCTCTTCCTTTCTCTCTGGGTGGTTTCTCTTAACCCCAGAGACGAATATACTATGTAAGAAACCTCTACAAGTCTAATCAAGTCCCATCAAAATGGGATCTGTTATGGACCCTCCCCTTCAATACCACCTAAGAGAGAAGAGCTAATTAAACAAGTAAGTCTAGTCTAATGTATTAGAGAGTAATTGTGTTTTATCTTTGTTATTTGTAAGGCAACTTGTATTTTAATAGGACCCTCAAATCTTAAGAAACTCACTAATGGGGGGTGTGTGCTGACAGGGAAGGTATTTGAGAGTGATTGCTTCTCTTGGGCCATCCTAAATCATAGCACATATGCAGCTGCTTCCTCCATCAAATGAAGTTATAAAAAGTTTATCCCCAGCCAGAAAAAAAAAGTCCTGACTTAAAACTACAGAGCTCGTACATTCATTAGCATAGTTTTTTTGATTCCTCAGAAGAATTACTGAGAAGGCCTTTGATGTTTCAAATATTAAACCTTTGATGTATCAAATGCTATATGCCTGGAGGGATTAGTTCTGATTAGAAAATTCTAGTCTCTGGTCTATCTTCCAGCCTTTAACGACTTGTGCATCCTTTCATTAGTAGGCCAATGGCAGCCGGCATCGTTTGGGGAAGGTGGCTGTGTTTGTAGTAACATAAACTGTGTGTCTGTGCATCAAACAGAGTTCAATTCTTATCATGTCATAGAGAGTTAGGGGTTACAGGCAATAGGATTTGCCAACCTCGGAGATGTTTAACGGGATATTATTAATGGTTGTTTTCTTGCATGTCTCAAGAGTCGCCACTTCTTTCTGAGTCTTTGGTACCATCAAAGACCTTTATTTTTTATTGTAATTAAAACATAAAAAGCTTCGGGATGCGAAGGTTTATTACACAGTGGTTATTCAGGTATAGCAAGATAAGAAAAGGGGCAATAACGGCTAGTCATTATGACCAGAGAAATGTGAGTCTTCAAGTGAGGTTTACCAGAGCTTCGTGTGTATGGGCTGGGAGAAGCCACCATGGAGGTCCGTGAGGATGAGGCAGCGGAAGTGTGCAGGGAGAGAGGCGGAAAAGAGACCGACTTCCCGCAGCCTGGCAGTTAAATCAGTTCCGATATATCTACGACTCCCTGTGGATTTGCCTATCTTCCTACTATGCTCATAAGATGATGTCAGCCATATGCGAGTTACATCCAAAATCCTATTATGGGCAGGCATGCTGTGTCACAACACTTTTTATCTTCTTGGAAGGAAAGTTTTCTTTTTTAAAAAAATATATATTAACATTTATTTATTTATTATTGGATAGAAACAGAAATTGAGAGAGGAGAAGGAGATAGAGAGGAAAATAGACATCTGCAGCCCTATTTCACCACTCATGAAGCTTTCCTCCTGCAGGTGGGGACCAGGGGCTTGAACCTGGGTCCTTGTGCACTGTAATGTGTGTGCTTAACCGAGTACAACACCACCTGGCCCCCAGTGTTCAGTTTTCTAATCATTCTTCTTTTGTATGTGTCTTCTACTAGGAATTTATATATTAGCACTAGAACATAGTAAAATTAAAATGTAAAACTTGAGCAGGAGAGAGGCTCATTTTACCAGGAATAAAGACTGGGGGTTCAAGCATTTGGCCACCACAGCAAGAGCACCTGTGGGATGGGGGGAGGAGCTTTACAAGTGGTTGGATGGTTCTGTGATATCTCTCCTCTTTCACTCTATTTCTCACTGAAGAAAGAAGAAGAGGAGGAAGAAGAAGAAGTAAAAAGGGGACATGAGGAGGAGAAGGAGGAAGGGGTAGAGGAAAGAAGAGAAAGAAGAAACAAGAGAAGAAGATGCCTACTGGGATTGGTGGAGGTATGCAGGTGGTACTGAGCTCCAGCAAAAACCCTTATGGCAAGATACAAATGAATAAAATGGAGAACTCTTACGTACTAAGGTGCTTACCATGACCTTTATGGAGTGAGTCACTTTTCCACTGTGTGGTTTGTGTGAAATGATCTGCAGAAGAGCAGTAATTACAGGCTAGGACTGCAGAGAGCCCTGGACAATGAGCATCAAGTCAATCTCATTCTATCTATGACTTCAACCACAACTCTGTTTAAAAGTGTTTTTGTGGGGGGTCGGGCGGTGGCGCAGTGGGTTAAGCGCACGTGGCGCAAAGCGCAGGGACCGGCGTAAGGATCCCGGTTCGAGCCCCCGGCTCCCCACCTGCAGGGGAGTCGCTTCACGGGCGGTGAAGCAGGTCTGCAGGTGTCTGTCTTTCTCTCCCCCTCTCTGTCTTCCCCTCCTCTCTCCATTTCTCTCTGTCCTATCTAACAACAAAAGCAACGTCAACAATGGCAATAATAACCGCAACGAGGCTGCAACAACTAGGGCAACAAAAGGGGAAAAATGGCCTCCAGGAGCGGTGGATTCATGGTGCAGGCACCGAGCCCAGCAATAACCATGGAGGGAAAAAAAATGTTTTTGTGGCCAAGACCTTATGTAATATATACTCTAGAGAAAAAATAGAAATAAATAGAGAGAGAGGAGAGAGAGAGATCAAGAAGAAGGAAGAGGAGGAAGGAAGAGGAGGAAGGAAGAAAAGGATCCCCTTACAGTGAAGAAGAAAGAGTTGTGTACTTCTTTTGTGCACTAGGTCAGTATTAGCTGACATGTCGCTGACTATAACTCTGTGGCTACCCTCCCCTCTCCCTGTGAAACCCACTCTGGGCCTTGGTTACTCCTCAGGTGATCCATCCAGGAAGAAAGCAAAAGGCAGAAGGACTGATCTCTTGGCCACTTGCTATGAAGGGCATGTTGCTCATGGCTTCTGAAGAAGCTAAAGGAGACTTTTTAGTGGTTTGGTGTAGTGAATATTTTACTCACATTTTACTCTCCCAGGCCTGTGTACTATTTTGAGAATGAACAATTAAGCAATGCCCAGGTTTATGGATCACCAGATACACATGGAATGGTTCATCTGTTTTCCCTAAATAACTGCTTGCCCCACAGAGAGAAAAGTGATCGATTCCAAGTAGGTGAACTCCAGGGTAAGTGTGTTTTAATGGAGTCCCAGGAAGTGTTTGTGTTGGGTGGGATTGAAACACCTCTCAGAAGTAAGGTAGAAATCTGCTTGGCACTTTAGATTCATCATCTGGACAGTGGAAAATACAGCTCAAGTCTTTTTTAGAGAAGTCCAATCAATGACACCCAGCAAGTCATAGGTACAAGTATCATTCACCATCAGCTGTCCATCCTCTTCAGCAACTCTTGGTACAAACACCTGAACAGATCCAGAGAAACTGCCAGAGCTCAGAGAGGTTTTATAGAGAGTTATCAGCTATTAGCATGAGTTTGCCCCCCTGCATTACACGGAAATCACTTGCTCTATGGATAGGCTCCCATGTTAGACCTTCTCAGTGAATTTAACCCAAGATGTAATTCTTTCCAACAACTGATAAGTGTCTTGTGATGATTTTGTACTATGCAGGTGAAATGGGGGAGCTCTTTAAAAATTACTGTTTCTACAATGTCAGTTTCCATAGGAGGTTGAGTTTGTCAGGAAAAAGGAAATGTTTTTTTAATCACCACAGAATTCCTACAGGTAGGTAGGTAGATTTGTATAGAAACCATTTTTCTTCTTGAAGTGGACTATAGAAAGACATGTTCTTGCTAAGAATTTATAGAGCAGGGGTCTGGGTGGTAGTGCACAAGGTTAAATGCACATAGTGGGAAGTTCAAGGACTCACACAAGGATCCTGATTTGAGACCCCGACTCCCCACTTGCAGGGGGATCACTTCACAAGCATTGAATCAGGACTGCTGGTCTCTCTCTCTCTCTCAATCTCTCTCTCTCTCTCTCTCTCTATCTATCTCTGTCTTTCCCTCTCATTATCTTCCCCTCCCCTCAGAATTTTCTCTCTGTCCTATCCTAAAAAAAAAAAAAAAGCCACAGGAGCAGTAGATTCATAATGTAGGCACTGAGCCTCAGCAATAACCCTGGTGCAAAAGGGGGGGGGGCAGTTATAGAGCACTTGACTAAAGTATAAATGAAATTCTACTCTGAATCTGTAGTGACCAAACACTTTTTAAAAAATCTATAGCTCATGCAAAAGTAATCTTTTATATATGAGCATTTCTTGAAATGTATAGATGAGTAGTATATGGGCCTTGTGCCATTCTGGTTTTATCCCCAAAGAATTCAGAACTCTAAGTTCACCAGTGATTAACATTAAAGCATCATATTTTCTGACTCTCCCAACACTATGCTTCTTCCTTTCTTATATTTCTATATGTTGAAATGACACTTTTTAATATCCTGCTATTTCTCAACTACAGGATGAGGATAGGACAAGATAATGTAACAGAACTTTCAAATATCAATGATATAAACACCTGTTTAAAGTGATTATCTGGTAACCCCACCACAAGTGACAAAGAGATCACTTCTTTTTGTTGCTCAGATAGATGTGGCTGGAGATAACATCTCAATATCCAGTTTTTGCCTTGGAGTTGGGATCTCAGACGTTCTGGGTGTCACTCTGGAAGTGGCACTCATTGCTTCTGTTCTCATTCCAGTGTGGGGGGGATAAATAACTGCACATGAGTTTGACTGCAAGTGGTCTGGGGATCCTGGACCCTTGGGTATTGTGGAAGAGAGAAGAACCCAGTGGGGTGAACACTAAGAAGATGGACATATTTAGTCAGCATGTGGGGATCCTCTGTGCTCTGTACTGACTAACTGATGAACCTGTTCAGAACAGTTCCCATTCTGTGGGGTGCATAAAATGCAGGGAGCTAGACCTTTGGAGAGGAAACTAGTCTATTCTTTTTTTTTTTTATTTTTTTTTTGTAATTTAAAAAAAAATTTTTATTTATCTTCCCTTTTGTTGCCTTTGTTGTCTTTTTATTGTTGTAGTTGATGTCGTCGTTGTTAGATAGGACAGAGAGAAATGGAGAGAGGAGGGGAAGACAGAGAGGGGGAGAGAAAGATAGACACCTGCAGATCTGCTTCACCGCCTGTGAAGCGACTCCCCTGCAGGTGGGGAGCCGGGTACTCGAACCGGGATCCTCATGCCAGTCCTTGCGCTTAGCACCACCTGTGCTTAACCTGCTGTGCTACCGCCCGGCTCCCAACTAGTCTATTCTTAAGTCATGACAATAGGAATATCATAATGACAGAGCTACTAGATGAACATTGGCCTCAGATGTGGGAATAAGCATGGCTGGGGAATACGGGAAAGATCAATAAACAGTTACCATTTGAGCTAGGTGTTGAATAAAGAAATGACCATTTTCTCTATGAACATATTGTAGTCTCACTCGAAACTATTCCTATAGTTCAGTGAATGCTCTGTAAGCTTCTTGACAAATACTCAGTATTTTCTGGCATTTCAATGCAAGAACCAAATTTGAATTTTCAAAGGATTAAGTAACATATGAGAGTAGTTGTCTTATCAATATGAGCTGGAATCTTGTGACCCAGGAGGATCTGGCCAGAGATCAAGAAGGTACAAGTGAAAAGTGTGATAAGTTGACAAGATTTTAAATGTAAAATCAGAACAGCAGGACTTACAAGGCATTCATTTCCTTTGTGTCAATCAGCCATCTGGGGGAATGCAGTTTGGTTGCTATAAATTTGAGATTTCTAATCTATTCTAGAAACCTGCAGCAATACAGAAGCATACTATGTTAAATAAAAAATCCCAGAAAATCTAAGATTTGTTGTCATTCCAGAAAATCTAAGATTTGTTGTCACTGAAGCAATAAACTGACTTAATAGACTTGCACAGCATTTAATAAAGACTGTCTTCCATTCATGACAATTAGCACAGTTACAAAGACTGCTGCTTCATTTCTCCCTTCTTCCAGGAATAAAGAAAATCTCTTTATCCTCTTTCCTGGACAAGAATCTCCGCAAAAAAAAAAAAAAAAAAAAACTCAGAAAGAATCATGATTTTAATGATGGTGATTATGCCAACTAACGAGAGTTTTTTATGTGCCAGGTGTAATTCTATGCATGAATTGAACATGCTAAGCTTAGGAGCCACTAGTATTTTTAACTTGGAAACAGAACAATAAATAAGTGTGAGTCACACAAAACACCAGTGTGAAACCAATGTAGTCATACTTTGGAACTAAATTCTTAATTTCTCTACTACATATGTTCCATAAAAGAATTTCCCTAAACTCAGCAATAGTAACAACAACAACAACAAACAAAAGCATTTTTAAAGTGAAGCAATGGGGATGGGAAGATAATATAATTGCTACACAAATGACTCACATCTGAGGTTCAATCCCCAGCACTGCCATAAACCAGAGGTGAGCTGAGCAGTGCTATGGTTTCTCTCTCTCTCTCTCTCTCTCTCTCCCTCTCCCTCTCCCTCTCCCTCTCCCTCTCCCTCTCCCTCTCCCTTTCCTTCTCCCTCTCTCTCCATCTCTCCAAAAATCAATAAAATAGTTTTCACAAAAGGGATTAAGGACATGAACCGGATCTTCACCAAAAAGTGATCCAAAGAGCCAACAAACCATTGAAAAGATGTTTCTAGTCACTGCTTATCACAGAAATGCAAATAAAGACAACAGTGAAATTTCAGTTTACACCCATGAGAATGTCATGCATTAGCAAGAAGAGTAACAAATGTTGGAAAGGTTATGGGGGAAAAGTCACCCTTCTACACAGTTGGGAGATGTAAACTGGTTTAACCCTCATGGAAAAAAAAAATCCTGGAAATTTCTCAGGACACTAGAAATAGTGTTCTATTTATGATTTAGCAATTTCTCTCCTGGGTATTTATTTAAAAGAAACATAAATAGCTATCCAAAGAGATCTCTGTACGAGCAATCCAAATGCACAGTGACAGATGAGAGGCTCAGAGAGTTGTGATATATGTATACAGTGGAATACTATCTGATTGTTAAGAATGAAGTCATCTTCCGACCCTTGCCTCATCTTGGATAAAACGTGAATGAATCATGGTAAGTGAGAGAAGCCAAAAAGAGAAGCACGAATTTGTAGGCGGAACTTAAGAAACCAAGACAGAAAAGATAAACACAAAGTAAAACAGACTGCTTTGATGTGTTGCACCCAAGCAGAAGACTCTGAGGAAGGAGGCCAGGGAGGGGGAGGAGGGAGCTGTGAGGCCTTGGGACATGATGCTGGAAGAGGGCCTAAGCTGGTGGTGATCATGGTTTATCATGGAGAGATAATCAATTATACTCATCCTCATAAATCATATTCAGCAACCTGTCAATAAAACGATTTTTTAAAAAGAGGGATATAAAGGGGGAAATATTTTATTTCTAAGAAATGAATTATAATTCCTATTTTACTAGTAAAATAAATTACTACAGAGTAATTGATCACACCAAAATGATGCTCTCACCTCTGTCTACCTCACAAGGTCAATTAATTAAAAAAATACAAAATAAACAAAAATCTAGTGGATTGGTTTTTTAAAACTTTTTATTTATAAAAAGGAAACACTGACAAAAAACATAGGATAAGAGGGGCACAACTTCACACAATTCCCACCACCAGAACTCCATATCCCATCCCCTCCCCGATAGCTTTCCCATTCTCTATCCCTCTGGGAGTATGGACCCAGGGTCATTGTGGGATGCAGAAGGTGGAAGGTCTGGCTTCTGTAATTGCTTCCCCACTGAACATGGGCATTGACAGGTCGATCCATACTCCCAGCCTGCCTCTCTCTTTCCCTGGTAGAGCAGGGCTCGGGACGAAGGACTCCAGGACATATTGGTGGGGTTGTCTGCCCAGGGAAGTCCAGTTGGCATCATGGTAGCATCTGGAACCTGGTGGCTGAAAATAGGGTTAACATATAAAGCGAAACAAATTGTTGCCTATCATGAACCTAAAGGCTGGGATATTGTGGATGAAGATTTGGGGTCTCTATTTTGTAGATATTAGACCTATTTTAGTTATATTCCAAAGGACCCATGACTATACTAGCTTTTTCCTGAACCTGACATATAATATGCAGGTGGGCTCAAGTTGTTTTTCTGGGGAGATGATGTCATAGCTGGAAAAAGAGCTAGAAAGCTAGAAGATCAGGGAAGAGAATAGCTCCCAGATATGGGAAAGTTGTATAAATATTGTTGACTGCAAACCCCATTGATTTGATCTGGTCTGGGGCCCATATTCAGCTTAGGAGCCTGTGTGACCTCTGCATCCCTGTGGATCTGAGCTCACAGTCTGTGGTCATGAGTAGGAACATTCCAAGCTGAACCAATTTCAGGATCCATCTTCCTCAGGTGGTATATAGAGTATGTTATCCACCCCCCCTTCTGAGGATGGAACATTCTCTACCATTGTTGATCCAGGTTGAGGGCAGGGTCCTATGGGAGCCCACAAAGGGGTCCATTATGTTGTTTCTGATGGAGATAAGCACTGACAATGGAGAGAGGGATCTACTCGAGGTCTAGGCCCATCATGTCTGTGTGGGAATCCCAGGACTCCCCAAATAGGGCCCCAGTGGACTGTTTTTCGTTTTTTTATTATGACTGTACATATCTTCTTTGTAAGAAATTAAGCCTAAGATCAATTTTCATTTTAAAAATCTGTAATATAACATTATTTCCATTTTCATTTTTCTTCCTTCCTTTCTTCTTTTTAATTGCCACCAAGGTTGCCCCTGGGACTTGATGTCTACATGAAGAAACCACCCTTCCCAATGGCCATTTCTCCTTTTTCTCCCTTTTTTTTAAATTTGATGAGACAAAGAGAATTGAGATGGAGAAGGAGAAGCTAGAGAGTGAGACAGAGAGATACCTGCAGCACTTCCTAACAGTTTGTAAATTTTCCCCCTACAGAAAGAACAGGTAGCTGAGACCAGGTGCTTGTGCACTGTAGCAGACCACCCAGTCCCCATTTTCATTTTCAGACATGTTCCTTGCTCTTCAAGAGTTAAGGCTAAATAATAATTATTATATGTCATTGTCGGTATGCTTCTAATTCTGCTTCTAAAACCCCTTCTGTTTCATTGGTTTAATCCCCCCTGCTTAACACTGTATTCTATTTACATAACCACTGTTAACGAAGCACCGCCCTGCCTGCAGGGCATTGGTTTAATCCCGCTGGTTCATACTCTCTCTTTGCTCCGCCCCCTCTCCTTGTCACACCCTGATTTCCACCAATCTTTTTTCGCTCCACCCTCTCTAGGTCACATCCTGTTTCCACCCTACTTGGCGAGAGTCTATATAAGGACAGGATTGTGATTAGAGAGGGTGGAGCAAAAAGAGATTGGTGGAAATCAGGGTGTGACTAGGAGAGGGCCCGAGCAAAGAGAGAGTATGAGCCAGCGGTATTAAACCAATGCCCTGGAGGCAGGGCGGTGCTTAGTTAACAGTGGTTATGTAAATAGAATACAGTGTTAAGCAGGGGGGATTAAACCAATGAAACAGAAGGGGTTTTAGAAGCAGAATTAGAAGCAGACCAACATGTGATGGTGCCTTGACTAGAAGGTTTATTATCAGGTGTTGGCCTTTCTCACCTCTTTGGGGAAGGAAGGCAACAAAGGTGCTAGCATTTAATGATATTGTCAGGTAGATCATCTACATCTTTGTCTGTAACTGAACCAAATATTCGAGCATCAAATGCCATGGGCCCGCTGTTCTACATTCTTCCCTTGTTAGATTCACCAACCACTCTGAAAGTGGCCTTGTCTCTGGCTGAGTAGCAGCCCATTCCTGACTTTAGTACCAGCACCCCTGCTATTTACCTGCAAGTGCTTTTAAATAAAATCTCTGTTCTACCTTTCCCTTGAACTTTGGAAAATAAATTGCTGCTCATTTCCTTTCTAGGATAATATGATTTCTTTAATTACATAAGGAATTTTAAGACACTACCACTGGGATGTCCCTGGTAGAAACTTCAGATAGATTATGAGAGAGGTAGTTTTTATATGAATTTTTTTCCACCTACATGCTTATCTTCATAGCTGCACTATTTCAACAGCCAGAATATGGAAACAACAAAAATGTCTAGTGAGTTTTGCTCAGATGTGGTATATAAATGATTAAAGCAAACAAACTTGAAAAGTAAAAAACTATATAGAGAGAGTAGCTAAGATGTCAGACTTTGTAAGACTTAGAGTGATTGAGGTGGGGGTGACAGGACTTTGGTGGAAGGCACAGTATCTTACACACACCATGTAAAACCAAATCCTTGAATTGTTTTTTTTTTTAAATTTCTGTCAAGCTAGGGCTTGGTGCCTGCACAATGAATTCATAACTCTTGGTGGTTCTTTCTTCTCTCTTTCTTTCTTTCTCTCCTTCCTTCTTTCCTTCTTTCTTTCCTTCTTTCTTTCTTTTATTTGATAGGACAGAGAAATTCAGAAGAGGCGGGAGATAGAGAGGAAGAGAGAAAGAGAGACTCCTGCAGACCTGCTTCACTGCTGGTGAAGTTTTGCCCCTGTACGTAAGGAGTGGGGCCTTAAACCCTGGTCCTTGCTGTGGTAGGGATGTGTGTTCAATCAGGTGTGCTACCACTCGGCTCTATAAGTCCCTGACTCTTAATATGTTTGCTAAATGTTGTTAAACCTCTACTAATAAATATTGTAAGAAAGTTTTTAATGACTTCATTTATTTATTTATTTATTTATTTATTTATTTATTTATTTATGAGAAAGATGGGAGGAGAGAGAGATAGACAGACGTCACTCTGGTACATTCACTGCCGGGGACTGAACGAGGGACCTCATGCTTGAGAGTCCAATGCTTGATCCACTGCGCCACCTCCCAGACCAGCTAGTAAATGTTTTTTATTCTTTTTTTTTTAAAGAATTTAACTTTTGTTACTCTGTCTAACTTACTTATCCTCCTGGATAGAGCTATGTCTGGACCCCATGATCCATCCTCTGAAGCCATCACTTGCCTTCGCATAGATGGGAGAACCCGTTTTGGGTCCTGTGCACCTGCTGCCTATACAGTCTGTTGCTCCCCGGGCAGAGCCGCTGCACACAAGCATGCGCGTGCAGGGCGGGCTCTCCCGCAAAGTCAAGTTTCTCAGGAAAGAACACAGAGGCGCTCAAAGGGGCCACAAAGAAGAGGCTTCTGAGAAGCAACAAAAGCGCTGAGCTATCAGCAAAAGTCCTTGAACTGATGCTGGTCTCAGGGAAGGTGAGTGACAGCTGACAGGTGAGGCTGTAAGACGGGAGGAGTACAGAAAGCAGTGCTGGGCATGTGGTTGGTGCGTTGTGGGAAATGGCCGCTTTCTCTCTGTGCCATCAGGTAGAGAGACACTGCAGGGGACTGGTTAGAATGAAGTCATCCTACGTGGCAGTATTTCAGTTCAACAGACCTCAAAATGCCAGTTTTGAGTTTTCAGTAAGCCAAAGGGCCCTTTTGGTATATTCAACTATGCAACTTCTCCCATGTGTTGCCCGTACCTAGGTGGTTGAAATAAAGGTGACAATACAGCCCTCTCGGTCTCTGAAATGAGCAGACATCACCGGTTTACCCAGTGCCCTGGAGAGGATAGTCTCTGAAAAGAGCAGACATCACAGAAAGCGAAAGCTTTAAGCCCACCTGAGAATCCTCAAGCCCTTCAGAGCAGCTTCCTTCTTCTTCTAGTATTTGCCAGAGCAGCTTCCTGCAGAAGCGACATTACACTGATTGAATCCTTCCGACAGTGTTCCTTTTCAGCTGCTTTCATTTATTCTTTTGAGCCTAAATGAATTTTCAGTGAGAATTACAGAATGGGAAATGCCATGGAAAAAGAGTGCCAGTAGAACCCATGATTCAAGGTGCTGCTTTTTTTTTTTTTTCCCAAATAGCTATTGAGTTCAGTGAATTATTATTTGTCTCACCGTCTCTAATCCTATGAGTCTGAATGGTTAAGATGAAGGATGGTGATCAGGGTTGTAGACCAGCTTCCTGGTTCATATGAGAATTAACCCTGTCCATTGTCTCAGGAAAGCAGGTTTTTGGTAGGGTCCTAAGACATGTTTTGCCCATAACTTATTTATTTGTTTGTTTGTCTTTATCTCTCTTTCTTTCTTCCTTCTTTCCTTTCTTTCTTTTTAATTTATTTTATTTTATTCTATTTTTCTTTACCAGAGCACTGCTCAGCTCTGGCTTATGTTGGTGCAGGGGATTGAACCTGGAACTTTGGAGCCTCAGGCATGACAGTCTTTTTGCATAACCATTATGCTATCTACCCCCGGCCCCATGGTGATTTCTTATGTAACTGAAGTATAACAAATACTTTTTGATTGAATGAGTCTTTAGATCTTAAGGCGATAGCCTTTTTGAAAGGGGTCACCAGCTTGTCCAGGTCAATCTTGAGAGCAGCTCTCAGTCTGGGGCAAACTGAACGTTACTTGTCCTATGTAAAAGGCATTTAAAATGCAGCTTCCCCAGGATCCAATATGGTTCTATATTTGCTTTGTGGTCTGGATTTCTTTTTACATCAATATTCTCCTGTCAGTTATGGGAACATACTCAGCTGAGGGGAGGAGCAGGAGAGTTGTGGGCGGGTAGGAAGAGAGCAGAAAGAGTCATGCCATATTGAAGTTAAACTGCAGGGTTTCTTTTACATTATAAACATTATATGAGGTGCTGCTGTACCCTTTACATGCAGCATGACATGAGATTTGGCTGTTTGCATAGCTCACGATTAAAGTACCAAACAAGCCCCTGATGAGAACATTCTCCCCCCAACCCGGCCCCACACACCCCTGTCCTTCACATCCCAAGATACTCTTTTACTCAAAAAATCAGTATCACTCAAATTCAATGTTATCTACTAGAAGATGTGCTTCACAATATAGCAAATGTACAACAAAAAATATATATCCTATTCATTCTTTACCCAGATATTTATTTAATTTATAAACTTTTGTAATGGTATTAGTGATTTAATATTGATTTACAAAATGACAAAAGACAACTTGTAAGATATAAGGAGATATAAAGTGCAACTTCACACCATTCCCACCACCAGAGCTCTGGAGCCCCACTCCCTCCACTGGAAGCTACAGCAGTTCTCTTAAGGTTGTAGATAGGGGTCAACTATTATTTCTACAACTGTCTATATTTTTATATATTTGCTATTTTTTTCCTATGGTCTCATTTTCTCCTTCTTTCCAAGTCACACATATGCTTATTACTCCATTCAAATGTCCTTCCCTTTTTCCTCTCCTCTCTCTGGGTCCTGATGGAGTTGGAGTTCAGAGCCCTCTGCTCATCTTCCCCCTATCATTTCTCCCCCATTGGGAGTATGGACCAAAATTCTCTTTGGGATGCAGAAGGTGGGAGGTCTGGCTTCTGTAATTGCTTCTCCACTGGACATAGTCATTGGCAGATGAATCCATACCCCCAGCCTGTTTCTGTCTTTCCCTGGAGGGGCAGGGCTCTGGGGAGGTGGGGTTCCGGGATACATTGGTGAGGTTGTCTGCCCAGGAAGGTCAGGATTTACCCAGTTATTTGTAATCTAAGATCTAGACTTCGATAAGCACTTCAAGCAAATATAAAACAATCAAGACATGCAAATTCTGCCTCCTTGTAACAGGTATTATCTATATGTGATGCAATCCTTTAAGTTCTATTGAGGTTGTACTAAAAAAATAGATGGTGTTTTAATGACTTGAGTTTATTGTGATTGCTGATAACTAAATACAGTTGGCTAAAAAAAAAAAAAAAGAAAGAAAAGAAAGCAAATTGTGCTCTAAGGAGCAGAATTCAATCTATTGTTTGTTTTTTTTTTTCCTTCTGGTCTATGCTAGTCAGTAATTTAATTATTTGTGAAACTTTTAAACTCAATTCACTCCCATGGAATTTATCCAAGTTTGAGGATGTTTGGCGTATCACTCATTATATCCTTGGCTCTCGTCCAGCAGCGTGGCTCTATTTAATCATAAAGCACTATGTTTGAAATGCTTGTGTTCAGTGTCTAATTCTTTAAGTCATATCCACTTAAATACTCAGAACATTCAGCCTACTTGTAAGGAAGTGCAGAACTATGAGGTTCAAACAGGGAGTTTTATTTTATTTTTATACCTTTCCATGAATTTTGGTTCAGAATTTTTAAATGTAATTTTGCTGAGCAAGGCTGAAAATTAAAGTGATCCAATATAAAAGCACTAGAGGATAAGCCCCTACCAACAAGCAAACACGCTATTTAAAACAGGTTTCAAACATTGTTCTAGCTATTAGATGCCATCTACTGGTTGTAATTATCCTTTGAAGCAACTGGCCAGAAATCCAAAGCAGAGGAGAAATCATCAGAAAAAAAAAAAAAAAAAACAGCTATTAAAATTCAGATATGTATCTGCCATTCATATAGTTACTCTGTGCAAATCAATCACTGAGTTAACAGAACTACACATTAAAATTCAGACTGCGTTTAGGAAAAAAAAGCTACTGTGAACTTAAAGGCGTGCTTAGATTTGTGTTTATAAATCTTGGCCTCCTAGGAATATCTCTGTGTTACCGATTCTACAAACTAGCTTTCCTTTCCTTTCCTTTCCTTTCCTTTCCTTTCCTTTCCTTTCCTTTCCTTTCCTTTCCTTTTCTCTTCTTTTCTTTTCCCCAAATGTGTGACCATGTAAGAGCATCTGGATTCAGTTCTCTTGTCATTGCAGCTTAGTACATTTGCAGGAGCAATCAGATCCCAGCTGTTGGGCATGTCAGATGCAGTGGTGTGCCAGCCAAGATGCTTCATGGGCTATTGGTTGACACCTCGGCTCTATCCATCAGCATCTCTGTACTAATTATGTGACTGACAATATTATGCATCCTAGAGAAACTTAAAGATAGAAACCAATTCCATGCACTTCACATCTGTACATTACAGCATTTGAGCGTGATCCCTGTGACTGTGGTCGAGTTAGGGGAGGGTAATAAGTGCAGGCTGTGGGGCAGAGGAGCTCGTGTTTTCCCTGCGTGGGGAAAGAAGGGCTACGGGGCTAGGCAGCTGCCTGGCTCAGGAATGCCTGCCTGCAGGCCCACCCTTGGTGGCTGGGCACCTGGGAGCAACTGGTAAGGAATTCCTTCCTGATCTGGTAGACTTTTTTTTTTTTTTGTAATTATTTCTCACTGTGCATAAAATGCACAGACAACATGATTTTATGCTGAATACCTTTTTTTCTGGGAGTCTGCAGTTTGGATGCGTGTTAAGATAAGGGTGACTACTTTACAGGCTCCCATTAAAAAGAGTCAGACTTTTCTTTTTAATTAAATTTATTTGTCATTGCCAGAGCTTCACCAGTCCAAGCTAACATCTTATCTTTCCTCTCCTCTCCTCTCCTCTCTCCTCCCCTCCCCTCTCCTCTCTCCTCCCCTCCCTTCCCCTCCCCTCCCCTCCCTTCCCCTCCCCTCCCCTCCCCTCCCCTTCCCTTCTCCTTCCCTTCCCTTCCCTTCCCTTCCCTTCCCTTCCCTTCCCTTCTCCTTCCCTTCCCTTCCCTTCCCTTCCCTTCCCTTCCCTTCTCCTTCCCTTCCCTTCCCT
Source organism: Erinaceus europaeus (assembly GCF_950295315.1). Lineage (NCBI taxonomy): Eukaryota > Metazoa > Chordata > Mammalia > Eulipotyphla > Erinaceidae > Erinaceus > Erinaceus europaeus. Next base: position 121,424,068 of record NC_080171.1, on the reverse strand, counting down.
TCCCTTCCCTTCCCTTCCCTTCCCTTCCCTTCCCTTCCCTTCCCTTCCCTTCTCCTTCCCTTCCCTTCCCTTCCCTTCTCCTTCCCTTCCCTTCCCTTCCCTTCCCTTCCCTTCCCTTCCCTTCCCTTCCCTTCCCTTCCCTTCCCTTCCCTTCCCTTCCCTTCCCTTCCCTTCCCTTCCCTTCCCTTCCCTTCCCTTCCCTTCCCTTCCCTTCCCTTCCCTTCCCTTCCCTTCCCTTCCCTTCCCTTCCCTTCCCTTCCCTTCCCTTCCCTTCCCTTCCCTTCCCTTCCCTTCCCTTCCCTTCCCTTCCCTTCCCTTCCCTTCCCTTCCCTTCTCCTTCCCTTCCCTTCCCTTCCCTTCCCTTCCCTTCCCTTCCCTTCCCTTCCCTTCCCTTCCCTTCCCTTCCCTTCCCTTCCCTTCCCTTCCCTTCCCTTCCCTTCCCTTCCCTTCTCCTTCCCTTCCCTTCCCTTCCCTTCCCTCCCTTTTTTTTTGAACCAGAGCACTGCTCAGCTCTGGCTTATGGTGGTGTGGGGGATTGAATTAGGACTTTGGAGCCTTGGGCAGGAGAGTCTCTTTGCATCACCATTATGCCATCTATGACTACCTACACCTTACTTTTTCCATATTTTATTTATTTTGCATGGAGACAGAGAAATTGAGGGTTGGCAGGGAGACAGGAAAAGGGAGCTACACACTCAGCACTACTCGACTACTTGTGAAGTTTCTCACTGCAGGTGCAGACTGGGGGCTTGAGCCCAGGTCCTTACACATTGTGACATGAGCTGTCACAGGTGAGCCACCGCCTGGCCCCAGGTGACACTTTTTAAATAAAAGGAATGAGAGGATGAAAAGGGGAGAGAAAGAAGGGGAGAGGGGGAATGGGAGGGGGGCAGGGAGAAACATGACAATGCCCTTCATGGCAGCCAGCCCAGGAGCCCTCTGGCCATCCATCTCACCAGCCCTTTGGGCCTAAACTCTGTGTGTTTTTAAGGAGAACACTGACTCCTTCTCAACAGAAACATCAAACACCTGTTACTGAAGAACAGGGCCACTCTCAGATGTGCCCTTACAGAAAGATTCAGCCTATCCTGCTGCCTTTTCTCTTACGATCTGATTGTATATCCTTACTACATAATCTAAATTATGTGTGTTACCTTAGACATGCATAAAAACATATACCACTCCTGGGCAGGAATAGATGGCATAACGTTTATGCAAAGACACTCTCATGCTTGAGGCTCCAAAGTCCCAGGTTCAATCACCCACGGCCCCCACCCATCACAATAAGCCAGAGCTGTGCAGTGCTCTAGTCTGGTGTTTCTCTCTGTGTTTTCCTTTCTCTGCATCTCTCTCAAAAATAAAATAAAATTACATATATATATATATCTTCTAATGGAGCCTTCCTTCCTTTTGCTCTCCCTTCCTCCTTTCTTTCATTCCTCCTTTCTTTATTCCTTCCTTCCTTCCTTCCTTCCTTCCTTCCTTCCTTCCTCTCTTTTATTGCGCTCAGAGTTATCACTGGGGCTCAGTGCCAGCACTACAAAGCCACCACTTCTGGCAGCCATTTCTCCTTTCACCCCCCTTTCTATTTTTCATTTGATAGGACAAAAAGAGATTGAGAAGAAAGTAGGAAATAGAGAAGGAGAAAGAGAGACACCTGCACTTTACTGCTAGTCAAATATTCTCACTGCAGGTGAGGAGTGAGGCCACTGCCCAGCCCCTCCATGTCATTTCTCTAATGACTACACATAATTTCTATTTTTATGGCTAGTTTAGTAGTTTAATCAGATTGTTCTAGCTGTTCCTTAGCTATGATTAAAATTACCTGGGGACGGACACACACACAGCTCCAACTACCTGCATCCTGCCTTGAACTCATTAAATGTGGATTCCTACTACAAAAGGCCCAGATCTCAGTCTCTTAGTTATTATTTTTTCCACTTCTTTCCTCCTGAATAATTCGTTTTTCTTGCATATATATATATATTTACATATATATATATATGTATATATATTTACATATATATATATAGTTGCCAGCAGGGTTATTGCCAGGTCTTGTTGCCAGCGCTATGAGTACACCACTCCCAGTGGTCTGGCCATATTTTTCCTTTTTAAAATGTTTTCTATTTTTATTATTTTAATTTTTAAATATTTTAATGTATTTATTATTGGATAGAGATTGGACAGAGACAGAGAGAGACATTGAGAGGGAAGGGGGAGATAGAGAGGGAGAGAGACAGAGAGACACCTGCAGCCCTGCTTCACCACTCATGAAGCTTTCCCCCTGCAGGTGGGGACTGGGGGTTGAACCCTGCTCCTTGTGCCAGCGCTGGCATGTGAGCACTTAGCCAGCTGTGCCACCACCTGGCCCTCTATGTTTATCTGATGGACAGAGAGAAATTGAGAAGGGAGAGGGGAATAGGGAGGGAGAGAAAAAGACACCTGCAGAACTGGTTCACCTCTTGTGAAGTGTTCCCCCTGCAGGTGGGGAGTAGGGACTTGAACCCAGGTTCTTGGGCATGGAAACATGTGCGCTACCGCCCAACCTCCCTTCTCCCCACCCCACCAAATAATTTCAGTGTCTTTGAGGAAATTCTTCTCTTCAGAAATATTGTCAAACTTTCCACAAAATCTTTTTGTCATCTTTTTCTTCTTTTAAATTGTATTTTGGAATGACTTTAGATTTTTACAAAAGAGGGTTTTTTAAAAATATTTATCTACTTATACCCTTTTGTTGCCTTTGTCTTTTATTGTTGTTGTAGTTATTGTTGTTGTTGTTATTGATGTCATTGTTGGATAGGACAGAGAGAAATGGAGAGAGGAGGGGAAGACAGAGAGGGGGAGAGAAAGACAGACACCTACAGACCTGCTTCACCGCCTGTGAAGCGACTCCCCTGCAGGTGGGGAGCCGGGGGCTCTAACCGGGATCCTTACGCCGGTCCTTGCTTTTGTGCCACCTGAGCTTAACCCGCTGCACTACCGCCCGACTCCCTACAAAAGAGTTTTCTAAGAGCCTGATTACTTTTAACCGATGTGTGTCACGTCTTTTATAAGCAGAATACAGTTATCAAAACTAAGAAACTAGCTTTGGTACACCATTCTCAACTACACTACAGATTTTGAATACTGCCACAATTTTCCCCAGGAACAAATTAAAAAAAAAACTCTTTTATTTATTGCCACCAGAGTTCTCACTCATACAGTGACAGGGGCTCAGAGCAGTCACTACAAATGCACTGCTCCCTGCAGCCAAGCCATTCTTATCTTTTTTTGTCTTTGCTTTTTTATTTTTATAGAGCAGAGAGAAATTGAGAGAGAAAGGCAGTGATAAAGACAGACAGTCGCACACTTGGTTTACCGCTCATGAAATACCCACCCTGCAGGTAGAGAGCTAGGCCTCGAACCCAGGTCCTTACTCAGGGTAAAGTGAGTACTCCTTACCCCCTTTCCTCCCTGACCTTGTATTCATTCATCAGAGTATCCTAATCTTTCCCATATGTCACAGAGTCAGCCTTTCTTTTATTTTGTGAACTGCACACTTTTGAAATGTATTTTTTTTTTTTAATTTGTTTGTTTGTAGCTTATCCGTAAGTTTGGGTTTGTCTGATGTTTTCTCGTGATTAAGTTGAGCTCTTACTTTTTAGCAAACGTAACTGAAGTGCTTTATCCCTCTGTGTGCATGGCAGGCGGGACATGATGTTGACGTATCTGAGGCTATTCATGATATTAAAGTAGTGGAACCTTTGATTACTTGGTAAAGGTGATACTTTTCTGGGCTCCTCCACCATGACGTCATTCTTTTTCTTTTTGCAGTTAGTGCATTTCTTGGAGAGAAACATCAAAACTATGTGACCATGCAGTTTCTCAGCACGCACTTTCACTCTGGTTTTAGCAGCCCCACGTGGATCTTGCCTGCCACAGTTCCAACAGGCTTCATAAAGAATATTCTGCATTTCTTATATATATTATTGTTATTTTACCAAGCACTGCCTAGCTCTGGTTTATGGTGGCACAAGGGATTGGACCCGGGACTTCAGAGCCTCAGGCACGAGAGTCTCTTTGAATAACCATTATGCTATCTGCCCCCACCCTAGTTCTTCTATATTTACTAACTGAGATTCTGTAAAATTGTGGTGCCATTGCTAACAGTCACAGGCTACAGAGTCACACACAAGCTCATAGTAGAATGTGAATCCGTGTTTGCACTGACTCAAACATATACACCTCATTCTACATTTCCACATGTATCTATCAAACTCATGTGAACACATGTACAACTTCTTTTTTTTAAAGCATTGTTTTTTTAAAAAAAATATTATCTTCATTTATTTATTGGATAGAGATGGAAATTTAGAGGGTAGGGGAGATAGTGAGGGAGAGAGACAGAGACACCTGCAGTTCTGCTTCACCACTCACAAAGCTTTTCAATTTTTTTGGCTCTATATGTTAACTTTCTTCTCAGCCACCAGGTTCTAGATGCCAGCAGGATGTCAACCAGACTTCCCTGGACAGACAACCCCACCAATGTGTCCTGGAGCTCTGCTTCCCCAGAGCCCTTCCCCACTAGGGAAAGAGAGAGACAGGCTGGGAGTATGGATCCACATGTCAACGCCCATGTTCAGCGGAGAAGCAGTTACAGAGGCCAGACCTTCCACCTTCTGCACCCCACAATGACCCTGGGTCCATGGTCCCAGAGGGATAGAGAATAGAAAAGCTGTCAGGGGAGGGGATGGGATACGGAGATCTGGTGGTGGGAATTGTGTGGAGTTATACCCCTCTCATCCTATGGTTTGGTCAATGTTTCCTTTTTATAAATAAAAATTTAAATTTTTTTTTAAGTTTCATTGACTATATGCCCCACAATTTTGAATAATGGGAGAGGTGGAACTAAGCAGTGTATGCCATACAGATCACGTTCTTATACCGCTCAGCTTGCTCGAGTGAACAGAGTGGGACGTGGACTGATCTACTGTGATCTGTGATTTAACTGGGCTAGTTGGAATCTTGATGAATGGCATTCCTCTCTGTTTATTATATTTGGTTTTGTTTTGTTTTTTGCCTCCAGGGTTATTACTGGGGCTCGGAGCCTACACTACAAATTCACTACTCCTAGAGGCTATTTTTCCCATTTTGTTACCCTTGTTGTTGTGCTTGTTGTAGTTGTTATTGTTGTCATAGTTGTTGTTGTTGTTGGAGAGGACAGAGAGAAATGGAGAGAGGAGGGAAGACAGAGAGGGGAGAGAAAGACAGACACCTGCAGACCTGCTTCACCACTTGCAAAGCGACCTCCTACAGGTGGGGAGCCAGGGGCTCGAACCGGGATCCTTACACCGGTCCTTGCGCTTTGCCACGTGCGCTTAACCCACTGCGCCACTACCTGACTCCCCTCTATTTCTTTTAAGCTAGGGTCTATTGATTACTTTTTTTTTCCTCTTTAATTCCAATTCTTTTAAACATTGCTGTTAGACCAAATTAAGAGTTTCTAAATCACTTTATCAAGCATTTAAAAATTATTGGGCTGGCAGTTGGGCGGTATCGCAGCAGGTTAAGTGTAGGTGGCGCAAAGCACAAGGACCAGCATAAGGATCCCGGTTCGAGCCCCCGGCTCCCCACCTGCAGGGGAGTCACTTCACAGGCGGTGAAGCAGGTCTGCAGATGTCTGTCTTTCTCTCCCTCTCTGTCTTCCCCTCCTGTCTCCATTTCTCTCTGTCCTATCCAACAACAATAATAACTACAACAATAAAACAAGGGCAACAAAAGGGAATAAATAAATATTTTTAAAAAATTCTTGGGCTACTTCTAGGAAAATGAACTTCTCTTCTTATGTGTGAACTGTCATAGTTTTACTTTTAAGAAAAGCTCGGTGGAGCATTGACTGTCAAAGAGGGCATCGGCGATGCTCACTTGGCTCTGTCACATCATTTATCACAGAGCCATGCAAGAGAGCACTTGCCGCGAAGAGCAACTGAGTGTTAGAGTCAGCCCTGTGTTTCATATTCAGCATCTCAGTCAATGTTCACAACAAATGGAAGAGGTGAGAGAACTTTTATTATCCCTCACTTTACAGATGCAAAAATGGAGGGTTAGCAACGTTTGTGGATCCATGGCTTTCCACTTCTGTGATAGCTTGTCTCTCTGCCCAGTATGATGGGTATTAACTGATGTCATGAGCCCAAAATTTCACAGCTAGACATTATTATTATTTTTTTGTTATTTTAAGGAAAGGTTCAATATAATTTCAATAGCTATATAAAATATAATTCATTGGGGCCAGGCGGTGGCACACCTGGTTGAGCACACACATTACAGTGCACAAGGTACCCAGGTTCAAGCCTCTGCTTCCCACCTGGAGGGGGAAAGGTTCCTGAGTAGTGATGTAGGGCTGCAGGTGTCATTGTCTCTCTCCCCTCTCTCCCTCCCCCTCCTCCTCCCCTCACAATTTCTGTCTCAAGTAAACAAATAAAATATTTTTGAAAGAAGCCTAAAAATAAAAACAATAAAGTATAATTCATCTATAAAAAGAAGGGTTTGGGTTAAACAAAAATAAGCATGGGGGGCAGCTGTATCTCAGTGGATAAGCACAGGTGGTGTGTGAAGTGCAGGGACCAGCGTAAGGATCCCGGTTCGAGCCCCCATCTCCCCACCTGCAGGGGAGTCACTTCACAGGCGGTGAAGCGGGTCTGCAGGTGTCTTTCTCTCCCCCTCTCTGTCTTCCCCTCCTCTCTCCATTTCTGTGTCCTATCCAACAACAACAACAAAATGGGAAAAAATAGCCTCCAGGAGCTGCAGATTCATAATGTGGGCACCCAGCCCTGGCAATAACCCTGGAGGCAAAATAAAATAAAATAAAATAGCGTTTGTATCAGATTTTCATTCTATGTGTTTTCCTCTTATTTTAGGACATCACTTAGCTTGTGGCAAACCCAGCTGCATGAAGAAGGAACCCTTGTGATGATGAAGTGCCACGTATGTATTACTGTGTCTACCGGGAAAATTTCCTTGACACTGAAAGTGACACTGGTCCATGCTTCATGAGTACATTTTGTAGGATGTTTTGAATACAGGGGCTCAAGAAATGCACAACACTCACAGCTAGATGGCCAATGAAGTGAGGATCCACTCAGAAGGCCCATGGTCATAACCATGACAGCACATCCATTAAAGAATCGTCTTCTGGGAGTCGGGCGGTAGAGCAGCCCGTTAAGCGCACGTGGCGCAAAGCACAAGGACTGGCGTAAGGATCTCAGTTCGAGCCCCCAGCTCCCCACCTGCAGGGTTGGTCACTTCACAGGTGGTGAAGCAGGTCTGCAGGTGTCTGTCTTTCTCTCCCCCTCTCTGTCTTCCCCTCCTCTCTCCATTTCTCTCTGTCCTATCCAACAACAACGACATCAATAACAACAACAATAATAACCGCAACAACAATAAAAAAAACAAGGGCAACAAAAGGGAAAGTAAGTAAATAAATGAATTATTTTTAAAGAATTGTCTTCTTTTGTTACACAGGACTTATTCATTAGATCAGTCATCCTAAAAGCATTAGCAACTATCAATTATTAATGACGGGTTCCTACCGTCTCCTGGTTTTCTATAAGATAAAAATATATTTATGCATATGAAGTAGCAAATATCTCACCTCAATAGTGTGTTACTTTGCCATCTGTGCAGCCCAGACTTGAACCTGACTTTTGTCACATTGGAGGGACTTTGGTCCTATCACCCATCATTCCAGCCCAGACTTGAACCTGACTTTCGTCACATTGGAGGGATTTTTGGTCCTATCACCCATCATTCCAGCCCAGACTTGAACCTGACTTTCGTCACATTGGAGGGACTTTGGTCCTATCACCCATCATTCCAGCCCAGACTTGAACCTGACTTTCATCACATTGGAGGGATTTTTGGTCCTATCACCCATCATTCCAGCCCAGACTTGAACCTGACTTTCGTCACATTGGAGGGATTTTTGGTCCTATCATCCCTCTTTTCCTCCTTCCTCTGTACATCTGAAAACGTCAGCCCAGAGTGGTGACAATAAAAATGTACTTGAATGTATATGGAGTCATGTGTTAGAATATTTCACTAACGAGTCTTGTGTTCAGGCCCCAAGTTTTTCTGAGACAATGTCCACAATCCATCACTATCAGCTGTATTCTGACTCTTCATTTCTGGTAGAAATATTTTGTTTTTATTTCTTTCCTGCTTTATGATCTATGTCTTAATTCTTTTGACATTTCTCTCATAGCAAGGTTATTTGTAAACTACCTGGGTTTTGGATAATGGCTGATATTTTAATATTTTTCTTTCATTAATGTCCATATGTAATAATTGTGGTCCTCAGCAGAGATTCTTATGGATATTCATAGATATCATGGTATAGAAACCTGTCCTATTTTCTAGTTGGTGGAAGCAGGGATAATGAGCAGGAGAGAGTCCTGCATTACAGAGTGGCTAGCCATATCAGAATATCAATAGTTTCACCAGAAAAACAGCACAGGGTTTATGCACTAGACTTTCCTGTCTGAGGCACTAAGAGGTTTCAGGCTTAATCCCTGGTACTACCAATATGCCAGAGCTGAGCACCATGCTGCTTTAAAAATGTCAGTAGTTTCAAAATTGAGTTATGTTTGCTTAGGGAAACATTTCTAAAAACAACATTTTAAAACTTATGCATAATTGTAGTCTGTCTACATAGAGATTTCCATTAAGATTTAATATTCTTATTAATGATGTTTGCTGATTTCTTAATTAGCATTAAATGGCTTCTCCTCTATTCTGGGGATATAGAAAGATTTGTTCGTATCTATAGAGAGGACACAAAGGCAAGCCCTTGGGGTCAGAAATCATCAGTATAATTGGTCTGTGCTTCAAGCACAAGAAGCAGAAAGAATCAGGGCATTAACGCTATAAATATTCTGTAGAGTTAGTTACAGGAAGCATTAAAAAGCCATCAAATAATAGCAATGTCAGGTTATTTAAATGACAAAGATGCCAAGTGCCTCTCAATCTAGTCTCAGATGCCAGAGATGCCCATAGGTGCTGCTACTCTGTTCCCTGTGTAAAAGGGAACAATGAGAAGCCAAACTAAAAACGGTCATAGCTGAGACTGAAAAGAAGGCAGCTCATGAGTGAGGTGTGAGTCTCAGATGAGATCTTCACATGGATGGGGAGACTTCCTCCAATCCTGTACCTGAGTTTCTGCCGATTCAACCAAATGCAATGTAAGGAAGAGATGAAGAGTTAGATAAAGCAAAGCGACAGATGGCAATTTGTGAAGAGTTGAATCAATATAAATTTTATCTCAACAGTGAGCAGTGGAAGGGGAAGATATGTTCCAACATTCACGAACAACTGAAGTAGTGAGCATGCCAAACACAGCAAGCAAACCACTGATGTTTCCTAATGGATGCAAACACAAATAGGAGAAACACCCTTTTGTTGGAAAGCCATTGTAGTATAAATTGAAAAAATATGATCAAAGTCACCAGCATAGATTATGATTCCATCCTGACTTCTCCCACCTCACCCATGTGTCCTGGAACCCCACCTCCCTAGAGCCCTGCCCCACTAGGGAAAGACAGACACAGGTTGGGGGTCTAGATTGACCTCCCAAGGCCCATGTCCAGTGGAGAAGCAATTACTGAAGTCACCTTCAGCATCCCATAAAGAATATCCTGGTGGGGGACATTAGGGGAAGATGATGAGCGGGCTTGAAACACAATTCCATCAGGACCCAGAGAGAAAAGAGAAAAAAAAAAAAAAAAAAAAGGAAGGACATTTGGAAGTAGTAATAGGTGTAAGTGTAACTTAGAAGGGAAGAGGAGACAGGACCATAGGGGGTAACAAAAAGATATATATAGAGAGAGAAAGGGGGAGAGAGGAGGGGGAGAGAGAGAGAGAGAGAGAGGGAATTATAGAAATAATAGTCGGGAGTCGGGCGGTAGCACATCGGGTTAAGTGCATGTGGTGTCAAGCGCAAGGACCAGAGTAAGGATCCTGGTTCGAGCCCCCGGCTCCCCACCTGCAGAAAGAGTCGCTTCACAGGTGGTGAAGCAGGTCTGCAGGTGTCTGTCTTTCTCTCTCCCTCTCTGTCTTTCCCTCCTCTCTCCATTTCTCTCTGTCCTATCCAACAACAGTGACATCAATAACAACAATAATTATGACAACAATAAAAAACAACAACAAGGGCAACAAAAGGGAAAATAAATAAATATACAATTTTTTAAATTCTTTTTTTTTAAAAAAAAAAGAAAGAAAGAATAGTCAATCCATATCTGTGATCTTGGGAGAACCGCTGCAGTTTCCAATGGAGAGAGTGTGGGGAACAGCACTTTGGTGGTAGGAGTGGTGTGGAATGTTACCCCTGTTATTCTGTAATTTTGTAAATCACTAATAAAACAGTCATCAGCATAGAGGATATTGAAAAGGATCAATTGTAAATTGCAGAAAACCAGAAGAACAGTGCTGGTAACTAGTATGCTGGTATGTGCTTGATGCCATCATCTTTACAACCAGATACTTGGGAGAGAGCATGTTCAACTCAATAGCTGAAAATTCACCTGTTAGTTGTATTTGAAATTGTAAAGATAAAGCTATTTTCTGAAGTTGCAAAGAGCTCATTTAAAAGGTATATAAATGTTATTTTATTAATTTATCTTTATTGAAGAAATGTCATTTTATAAGACTGCTATCAGAGAAGTCAGTTTTATACCTCCTGGAAACACGTGTCATCCCCCTTTACCAAAGGTCACGGAACCCCCTCGACAATCTTCTCGTGTCCTCTGTGGAATAATTCTTAGAATTCTCTAAGTAGACATGGCTTATCAGTGTTTCAACTGAACCTTTAGTGTGGCTTTTTTTTCTCGTTCTTTATCCACGATTAATAGTGGGTTACAAGTTGTAAGACAGCAAGGGCTCAGTTCCATACTACAGCTACCACAAAAGTTGGGTCCCCGTCCTCCCAAAGATAACCATCAAAGTTCTCACAAAGTCTTAGACCAGTTTGCTTGCTTCTATTCTCCTTCTCCTCCTCCTCCTCCTCCTCCTCCTCCTCCTCCTCCTCCTCCTCTTCCTTCTCCTTCTCCTCCTTCTCCTCCTCCTTCTCCTCCTCCTCCTTCTCCTCCTCCTCCTTCTCCTCCTCCTCCCCCTCCTCCTTCTCCTCCTTCTTCTCCTCCTTCTTCTCCTCCTCCTTCTCCTCCTTCTTCTCCTTCTCCTCCTCCTCCTTCTCCTCCTCCTTCTCCTCCTCCTCCTTCTCCTCCTCCTCTTTCTCCTTCTTCTCCTTCTCCTTCTTCTTCTCCTCCTCCTCCTCCTTCTCCTCCTCCTCTTTCTCCTTCTTCTCCTTCTCCTTCTTCTTCTCCTCCTCCTCCTCCTTCTTCTCCTTCTCCTTCTCCTCCTCCTCCTTCTTCTCCTTCTCCTTCTTCTTCTTTCTCTTCTTCTTTCTTCTTCTTCTTCTTCTTCTTCTTCTCCTTTGCCTCCTTCTTTTTGCAAATTCATGTACATCAATCAGTTCTTTAGATTTCACATATGAGTGAAACCACTCAGTAGTTGTCTTTCATTTCCTCACTTATTTTTGCTAAGCACAATCACTTCTAGTTTTATCTATTTATCCCAAAGGAAAAAAAAATTATCTTTTTACCACATAGTCTTATTTCATAGAGTATATATCCCAAAGCTTCTTTAGCCAGTTCATCAACACATGAGATGACCAGGGGTTGGTCTGTCCCTTTTTTTTAAAAATATTTATTTATTTCCTTTTGTTGCCCTTGTTTTATTGTTATAGTTATTATTGTCGTGGTTATTGATGTCGTCGTTGTTGGATAGGACAGAGAAAAATGGAGAGAGGAGGGGAAGACAGAGAGGGGGCGAGAAAGACAGACACCTGCAGACCTGCTTCACCGCCTGTGAAGCGACTCCCCTGCAGGTGGGGAGCCAGGGGGCTCGAACTCAGATCCTTACGCCGGTCCTTGTGCTTTGCGCCGCATGCGCTTAACCCGCTGCGCTACCGCCCGACTCCCTGTCCCTTTCCTTTTAATGTATTTCACTTAGCTCAGCCAGCCCTCTCCAGTCCCATCCATATCTAAGCAAACCTTGATAATTATGAAAAACATGAGACTCAACGAAAACAGAAAAAAAAAGAAGACAAAAATAGGAGACAAAACCTCATCATGCCTTATATTTGAGAAGCATATCCCTTTGTGTGTATATATCACGATTTCCTTATCCATGTTCTGTTGTTGTACATTTGGGTTATTTCCGGTGTTTGGCTATTACATATAGTGATTCCGTGAACATACGGGTACATACATCTCTTCAGACAAAGTCTTTCTTGTTCTCTGGGTGGATAGTTAGGGGAGGAATTGTCCGAGCATATGGTCAGACTATTTTTAATAGTCTGAGGAATCTTCATAGGAACAGCCCCAATTTCCTTGACATCACAGTGTAAAAGGTTTTCTTTCTCTTCACGTCCTTGCCAGCACTTACGGCTTCTTTCATTTCTGAGTTATGACGCTTTCCTAGGTGTGAGATGTTTCTCAGTGTCTGTATTTGCATTTCTCTCATGATAAGTGAGACAGTGTGCCTTTCATATTCCTTTTGGCCGTTGGACACTCTTCTGTGGGGAAAGGTCTGCTTAGAATTTCCCTTTTTTTTTTTTAATAGTATTCCTTATTTTTTACTCAAAACATGTTTGAACTATCATTTTATTTACCTGATAATCTTGAATGTGCTTCTTCAGATTACATAGTTTATACTAATGTGAACTTGCCATTTTCATAACTATCAAGAGAAACAAAAAGTCCACCTGCCTTATAATTTACAGCATGCAATGTAAAATATGTGACTATGAATACTTGTGTAGGAATGGGGGTAGCAGTAATTGTAGCTTTTTATTATCTTTTTTAAAAAATTATTTTTCATGAAAGAGAGCTACAATATGAACTATACAGGGAGAGAGAGAAGGAGAGAGAGAGAGAGAGAGAGAGAGAGAGAGAGAGAGAGAGACCAGAGCACTGCTCAGCTCTGGCTTATGGTGGTGCTGGTGATGGACCCTGGCTCAGGCATGGAAATCTCTTACATAACCATTATGCCATCTCCATAGCCCAGTAAAGATAGCTTTGTGGCTTAAGTGAAAAGGAACTATGAATTTACATATAATAAATATCAGATACATATGAAATAAAAATCACTTAGCGAAATTTCCAAGTAAAGAATTTTTGTTATTTCTGGTAAGTCTGTCTTGGGCTAGAGCTATAGTATTGATAATATTCTAGACTTTTATACCCAGACCCCAGATGCAATTCCCAGAACCACCATATGTCAGAGCTGAACAGTTCTAGACGTTCTCTCTCTCATAATAAAATAAATTAATGACCTTTACAAAGAAGCCAAGTAGTCAAGAGAAATTATTCTAAGTTTTCTTTGGTGCATTGAAGCTTACCAACAAGAGTCTTACCAGAATGTCTAGACCAGCAGATGGCAGTAATAGGAAAACCAACCGTCTCCGAGAATTTTCAAGGTTTTGAAACCACAGAAGAGGAAGATTCCAAAATGAAAGTAGAACAGGTAAAAATCTAGACTTGCACTTTGCATGTGAAATCAAAGTGTGTGTGTGTGGGGGGGAATGCGGCTAATATTTTTTTTCTCTTCTTTTCAAATCATCGCTGACTATTGTACAAATACAGTTCCCAAATCTTGACAATTGTCTCTAGTCCACAGTGATAGTGTCTCACACTTCCACTAAACCAGTCATTCAGTGATGCTATCATAACAGTCGTTCAGATGGTGAAAGCATCAAGTGGCTAACTGCTTGGAAGAAATCGACAGTTCCTCAGCTGTCTGTCTGTCTGTACAGGGAGCAGCTTGTGGTTTGTGAGTCCCTGGGCTGCATTCCTGTACACTGTCACCATCTGAGAATTTTTATATAGGACAAACACTTTCAAAAAGAGGTGAGGGGGAGTATTTAATATTTAACGATGTCTTTCTCTGCTGATTGTTCATGGCAGTTGTGTTCTGCTTAATAGAATGCAAGAAAGAAGCTGGGAAGTTAGATGCAGTAGAAATTATCAGGCATTCTGTTCTCATAGCCTTTCTGTCCAGGTGTCTCTTAAGGGTAATTACTTTGTGCTCATGACGGAAATGAAGTGAGGAAAGGCTTTTATATTAGAAATAGTTCAACTGTTGGCAGAAATCATCAGCTCTCTTTTTCTTTTGTCCAGGAATTGCCGTTTTTCCCAAACTGAGTTCTATATTAGATACATGACTTACATGTAAACAGTCAAAGTTTTTTAATAATTCATATTTGAGAGGACTGAAAATATAAAAAGCACATATTATTATGAGAACATTAAATAGATTATTCTAGAAAATACTATGAACCGTAATTTTTAGTGTTAAAAAAAATGCATTCTTTTCGGACTTAGAAATGGCTGATAATGGAGTGTTTGAAATTTATGGACAAGAATGTCTTTAATTCCAAATAGTCTGCTCTTTTGGAGTTTTAGCATAAGTCTTCCCTATAATTTTGTCAGTTAGCAAGAGAAGGAAGGGGGGACAAAGGAAGGAAGTAAACGTGGAGGGTGAAAAGGTCATTTTCCCTTCATACTGAAGACAGACCCTGATGAAAACTGGCAGAAGGCCGTTGCCCCAGGCAGTGTTGCTGTGAGTGGTCACGACAACTGTACAGTATTGCTGAGAAAATTTAAAGTATGTTCCTTCCTCTGGACAAAATGTTATCCTTTGAATCTGAAATGGCAGCTGTGTCAGGACAAATTTGTCTGATGTAGACCGAATCCCAGTTTTTAGAATACTGATTCAAAAACCTGTGTGACTTGGCAGCAGTCAACTACATTGGCTAGTCTCTCTGAAAACTGTGTGCAAACTTTTCAACACTCCAAGACTGGACTCTAGCTATCCCCCAGGTATAAAATCTATGTTTTCTGAATCACAATAATCACTAGACAGCCAATAGCTGACACTGTGGGGAGCTAGGTACTAGGAAGGATCAGTTATCTGAATGTTACTAGACTCCAAATAGACTACATACAAACACCTTTTTAAAAATATTTATTTTATTTATTTATTCCCTTTTGTTGCCCTTGTTTTTTTTATTGTTGTAGTTATTATTGTTGTTGTTGTTGTTGGATAGGACAGAGAGAAATGGAGAGAGGAGGGGAAGACAGAGAGGGGGAGAGAAAGCTAGACACCTACAGACCTGCTTCACTGCCTGTGAAGCGACTCCTCTGCAGGTGGGGAGCCGGGGTTCGAACCGGGATCCTTATGCTGGTCCTTGTGCTTTGCGCCACCTGCGCTTAACCTGCTGCGTTACCGCCCGACTCCCACAAACACCTTTTTAAAGCACTCCTGGACTCATAAGCAAAAGGATGTTCACCAGTGAAAATAGACAAATCCCATGCAAGAAAAATATAATAGTAGGCTGACAGAGACTTAACTATAGACAACCCCCCAAGCTGGAGTTCTCTTAGAAGTGAAATTCCATATCGACAGCAGATTTAGAATTTAATGTAGGAGTCACAACAGATGAAATGAGGAAATTAACATTTGGAGACTTTAAAAGCTCTCCTTAGGTATATTCTTTGTGGAAGAAAGTAACCAAAGAGTCCAGAACACTCCTGAATTACATGGTCAAAGACTGTCAAATGAACTTTTTTTTTTTTTTTGCCTCCAGAGTTATTGCTGGGAATCGGTGCCTGAGTTACAAATCCACTGCTTCTGGAGGCCATCTTTCCCATTTTGTTGCCCTTGTTGTTGCCATTATTATTACTGCTGTTGTCATTGCTGCTGTTGTTGTTGGATAGAACAGAGAAAGGAGGGGAGACAGAGAAGGGGAGAGAAAGACAGACAACTGCAGACCTGCTTCACCGCCTGTGAAGCGACTCCCCCTAGGTGGGGAGCCAGGGGCTTGAACCTGGATCCTCATGCCGGTCCTTGCACTTTGCGCCATGCACTTAACCCACTGTGCTACTGCCCAACTCCAGGAACAGAGCTTTTTAAGAATGACCAAGCAGAACTAAAAGACAACAAGAAGGAATTCTAAAGCCAAAATATATTTTAAAATGTGAAACTATGAGCGTGTTAAATAAATTATACAGCTGAGAAAAAGTGGCCAATGAGAAAACAGAGCTAAATACTTTTGAGGGGTGATTTTTTATTGATTTAGAAATGATTGACAAGACAGTAGGATAAGAGGGGCACAAGTCCACATAATTCCCACCACCAGAGCTCCGTGTCCCATCCCCTCCATTGGAGGCTTTCCTATTCTTTGCCCCTCTGGGAGTATGGACCAGGATTCACTGGGAGTAATAGATTTGCCAGAAATTGAGAGGGGCAGGGGAGAGGCCCCTGTCTAGCTGTTTGGCTGTCTGTCTATCTATCTATCTCTATTTCTCCCTTGCCCCTCTCAATTTCTGGCTGTCTCTATCAAACAATAAATTTAAAAATACTTTTAAAGAATTTGAATGGAACACTTAAGTGGATTCTTTTCTGGAACATAATTACTTGTTATTATTTTTTAAACATCTATTAACTCATGTTAATGAGAGAGCAAGACCAAAACACTGTCCGTGTCTGGTTTATGGTGGTGCCAGGGGTTGAATCTGGGATATCTGAGATTTGGGCATAAATTCTGCACTATCTCCCAAGCCCAAATAAATTCTTTTTTTTTTTTAATTAAAATATTTTTGTCACCAAGGTTATTGCTGGGGCTGGTTGACTGCTCTGCAAATCCATCATTCCCAGAGGCTTCCTCCCCCCCTTTCTCTTTCTTCCTTTCTTTCTTTCTTTCTTTCTTTCTTTCTTTCTTTCTTTCTTCCTGATAGAGGGAAATTGAGAGGGGAAGAAGTGGTAGAGAGAGAAAAGATAACTGCACACTGCTTCACTGCTGGCGAAGCTTCTCTCCTTCCAGTAGGAACTAAGAGCTTAAACCCAGCTCTAGTGCACTACTACTCAGAAGCACCCCCAGATAAATTCTCAAAAGTGCCAAGGGCCAGCAGGGATGTACCTAGTGGAGTGCACAAGTTGCCATGCACAAGGGCCCAGGGTCAAGCCGCTGTTCCCCACCTGTGGGTGGGGAGAGGAAGCTTCATTAATGGTGAAACAGGTCTTCAGGTGCCTCTCGTTCTCCCTCTCAGTTTCTCTTTGTCTTATCTAATAAAAAAAATAATTGAAAAAGGAAAAAAACTGACATCTTGGAGCAGTGGATTCATCGTGCCAGCACTAAGCCCTAGCAGTAACCCTGGTGACAATAGAAAAAAAAAAAAATTAAAGATTCACTCACACTCAAAACATAAGAATGCAGAAATTAATAAAGAAAGAAATGAACATACCAGATCATTATTAATGAAATAGACATTTTTTAATTTTTTATTTATAAAAAGGAAACACTGACAAAACCATAGGATAAGAGGGGTACAACTCCACACAATTCCCACCACCAGAACTCCGTACCCCATCCCCTCCCCTGATAGCTTTCCCATTCTCTATCCCTCTGGGAGTCTGGACCCAGGGTCATTATGGGGTGCAGAAGGTGGAAGGTCTGGCTTCTGTCATTGCTTCCCCGCTGAACATGGGTGTTGACAGGTGGATCCATACTCCCAGCCTGTCTCTCTCTTTCCCTAGTGGGGAAGGGCTCTGGGGAAGCAGGGCTCCAGGACACATTGGTGGGGTTGTCTGTCCAGGGAAGTCTGTTAGGCATCATGCTAGCATCTGGAACCTGGAGGCTGAAAAGAGAGTTAACATACAAAGCCAAACAAATTGTTGACTAATCATGAACCTAAAGGCTGGAATAGTGCAGATGAAGAGTTGGGGGATCCTCCATCAAACAGATAAATTTAATGAAATATACCAGATGGTAGTTGACAGCATAATTCATATCTGATAAGAACCTAAATAAAAACTATGATGAACGATAAATATTTGCTTCAAAACAATAAAAAATGCATCAGGAAAATGAACATTTGAGTTGTAATATTATTTTCAATAAAGCATGAATAAAGCAAATATATGTAGAAGAACTTAACACTCCCATCTCAGAAATTAACAGTTTAAGCAAATATAACTGAGTAGCAATTTAGAATGTTTACGTAGCTCAGTGACAAGTTTTGAAACATGTAAATTGGCACACAACACATGGAGAATGCTCTTTCTTACAAATGGCCGGGAAGCAACTGCAGAAACTGCCCACCTGGGGAAACAAAGAAGTAGTCTGCTCTCACAGGGACCATGTCCTCTGACCAAAACGTCATTGCATTAAAATAAAAAGCAAATGTGATAGAGCTCTGTATGTTCAGAAAATGCTCACGTGAGTATCACTCATGGGTCCAAGGAGAGGCAGAAGTACTGTGTTGAGAAACTGTAGTGCTTTCATATCAAAGAAAGAGGACCAAAATTAAGGCACTAAGCACGTGATAAATAAATAAAACAAAAGTCCAGCAATTTAATCCCAAAGAAAGTGGAATAAAGGGTGGTAATCATAAAGATAAAAAGACACCATTCGTGAAATAGAACATAGGCAGAAATCAGAGAATTAGTGCCACAATTGGGTTCTTTGAAAATGATGAATACAACAAGCGAGTCTTTGAAAATCTTAATCAAAGAAAAGAAAGAGGCAAGAAATATTAGGATGAAAGGAGGAAGGACTTATACAGGCTTCAGAGACATAATAGGTAAAAACCTATGAGCCAAAGCTGTTTTCAAACCATTTTTCCAATTTGCGACTGAATAGTGGTTTACAAGATGATGCATTACAGGTAAGTCCCATACCACTCCCACCACCAAAGTTCTGTGCCCCAGCCCTTCCGAAAATAACTGATACTGTTCTCACAAGGCCTCAGACATAGTTCCCTTACTTCTGCGGGGTGTTACGTTTTGTGAATTTATGTGTCTCAATTTTCTAGATTTCGCATGAGTGAAGCCATCTGGTGGCTGTCTTTCACCTCTTGTTTCACTAAGCACGATCACCTCTGGTTTCATCTGTTTTGTCTCAAAGAATACATTATCAATTTTCATTGTGAAGTACTATTTCATGGACTATATACCCCATATATATATATATATATTTTTTTTTTTTATCTAGTCATCTGTCCACAGAGGCTAGGCTGCTTCCATTCTTTGGCTAATGTGAATTTTTTCTTCTTTTTTTTTTATTTATTAAAAGGAAACATTGACAAAACCATAGGATAAGAGGGGTACAACTCCACACAATTCCTACCACCAGAACTCCCCATCTCCTCCCCTGATAGCTTTCCTGTTCTTTATCCCTCTGGGAGTATGGACCCAGGGTCATTGTGGAATGCAGAAGGTGGGAAATTTGGCTTCTGTAATTGCTTCCCTGCTGAACATGGGCATTGACAGGTGGATCCATACTCCCAGCCTGTCTCTCTCTTTCCCTAGTGGGGAAGGGCTGTAGGGAAGCAGAGCTCCAGGACACATTGGTGGGGTTGTCTGTCCAGGGAAATCTGGTCGCATCCTGCTAGCATCCGGAACCTGGTGGTTGACAAGAGAGTTAACATACAAAGCCAAACAAATTGTTGAGCAATCATGGACCTAAAGGCTGGACTAGTGTAGATGAAGTGTTGGGAGGTCCTCTGTTTTGTAGATAGCTAGTAGGCATATTTTAGTTATATTTCAAAGGGCCTGTAGCTATACGTGTGTGTGTGTGTGTGTGTGTGTGTGTGTGTGTGTGTGTGTGTGTGTGTGTGTGCGTTTTCTTTTCTTTTTTTGGCCTAAGCCTGAAATCTTATATGCAGGTAGATCCAAGTTATTGTCCGGGGAGACGATGTCATGGCTGGAAAAAGGACCAGAAAGCTGGATCAGGAAAGAGAGTAGCTCCCTAATATGGGAAAGGTGTATGAATATTGTTGACTGTAAACCCCATTGATCTGATGTGATCCGGGCCCCATAATTAGCGTAGGAGCCTATGTGACCTCTGCATCCCTGTAGATCTGAGCTCACATTCTGTGGTCATGAGTAGGAACTTTCCAAGCTGCCCCAGTATTGACCCATCTTCCTCAGGTGTAGCATAGAGTATGTTGTCCAGCCTCCCTTTGGAGGCTGGAACATTCTCTACCATTGTTGATCCAAATTGAGGGCAAGGTCCTATGGGGGCCTACAAAGGGGCCTATTTTATTGTTCCTTAATGTGAATAATTTTGCCAGACTTTAAGTTCATTAATCTGCCAGCTTAGATGGAATCAATGTCTTCTGTAATACAACCTGCCACAATAGAAAATCTGCATATTTTATAAATATTAATGAACTGGAATTAGTAGACAGAAAGCTCACAAGAAGCCACCAGGAACATTGGATGTTCTAGCTAAGTTTATCCCCAATTGATAAACTCTTCTGGACTATAAAGACTAGTGTAAATTTGATACCAAAATCTAATAGCAAGAAAGTTGAACTATATGAGCAAGTTTGATTTAATGTTACAAAAAAACAGGGTTGGAGAGAGAGCTCACCAGGAAGGGCACTGGCCTCACCATCTACCAGCCTCTAGCCCCACTCCCAGACGGGAGGGGTCGCGGCAAGAGAGTAAGCACTAGTGCTCTCACTGTCCACCTCTCTCTCTCTCCATATATATATGTATATATAAGGCCATGAGTATGGGCCCCAGATAAGACCAAGTCAATGGGGTTTACAGTCAACAACATTTATACACCTTTCCCATACTCAGTACTACTCTCTTCCTTGATCCAGCTTTCTGATCCTTTTTCCAGCCATGACATCATCTCCTCAGACAAATATATATATATATATCAGAATTAAAAGTGGTTCAGAAAGGGAAAATTGTGTGTGTATAAACCCCTGGTTCTACACATGTGTGCGCACACACACACACACACACACACACACTTAATTTCCATATGGATTTGGGTTCTTTGAAAAAGATGAATACAAAAAACAAGTCTTTGAAAATCTTAATCAAGGAAAAGAGAGAAGACAAGAAATATTAGGATGAAAGGAGGAAGAATTTATACAGGCTTCAGAGATAATAGGTAAGAACCTTTATGCCAGCGCTAGTTTTCAAGCCGTTTTTCAAAGTCAAAGACTAAAACATATATATTGCAACGATATGATGTTGAGAATATGATCTAGGCAAATATTTAGGCAGGGAAGAGTTTCTGATATAAGACATATTCTGTGTCTTATCATCATCAAATTTATTATTAACTAGGCAAAAAATTCAAAACCAGTATCAATGCTTCAGTACTGTTTTATTTCTCATCCTTGAGGCTGGCAAAAATGTCAGTAGATAAATGCTACATGTCATCAAAGCTGAAGAGCAATGGGGATGTTGATCAGCTGCAATATAACATTTGTGTGAATAATCACTTTAGAAAATAGTTTGCAGGTGTAGCTAGCATGATAGTTATGCAAAGACATTGATGCCTGAGGCTCCAAAGGACCAAGTTCAATCCCCACCCCCACCCCACTACCATAAGCCAGAGCTGAGCAGTACTCTGGTCAAATAAATAAATATGAAAATTAGTAAAAGCAGAACCAGGTTTTGAGGAAGATGAATCCTGAAATTGTGTAGCTTGGAACGTTCCTACGCATGACCACAGAATGTGAGCTCAGACCTATAGGGATGCAGAGGTTACATAGGCTCCTAAGCTGAATATGGGACCCAGATCAAATCGATGGGGTTTACAGTCAACAATATTTATACCTCTTTCCTATACTTGGAAGCTACTTTCTTCCCTGATCCAGCTTTCTGGTTCTTTTTCCAGCCATGACATCATCTCCTCAGACAATAACTTGGACCCACCTGCGTATCAGATGTCAGGCTCAGGCATGGGCCCCTTGGAATAGACCTAAAATGGACCTACTAGCTTTTTCCAAAACAGAGACCCCAAATCTTCATCTGCCATTTTCTTGACTTTACATTCACAATTAGTCAACAATTTGTTCGGCTTTGTATGCTAACTCTCTTTTCAGCCTCCAGGTTCCAGATGCTACCATGATGCCGACCAGACTTCCCTAGGCAGGTGACCCCACCAATGTGTCCTGGAGCTCCGATTCCTCAGAGCCCTGCCCCCCCCTAGGGAAGGAGAGAGACAGGCTGGGAGTATGGTTCCACCTGTCAATGCCCATGTTCAGTGGGGAAGCAATTACAGAAGCCAGACCTTCCACCTTCTGCATCCCACAATGACCCTGGGTCCATGCTCCCAGAGGGATAAAGAATAGGAAAGCTATCAGGGGAGGGGATGGGATACAGAGATCTGGTGGTGGGAATTGTGTGGAGTTGTGCCCTTCTTATCCTATGGTCTTGTCAGTGTTTCCTTTTTATAAATAAAAATTTAAAAAAAAAGAGAGAGCCAGGTGGTGGCACACCTGGTGAAGTGCACACACCCCAGCTCACAAAGACCCAGGTTCAAGCCCTTGGTCCCCACCTGCAGATGGGGGAAGCTTCTTGAGTGGCTGCAGTTGTCTCTCTGTCTACTCCCTCTCTGTCTCCTCCTCCACTTTCTATTTCTCTGTGTCTTTATCCAATAATTAATTAATTAGAAAAGAACATAGTTTGGTGTTGTCTAGTAAGGCAAAATGCTACCCATAGAAATCCTGTAAGTGCACACTGAAAATCTACTCAGGAAAGCAGTCCTAATTCTAGCACGAATGAATGAAAAGTGGATCTATTTAATAAGCACACAAGTGCGAATGCACATGTCCATCCATGCAGCAGACAGACAAGTGCTGGTGCGGCTGTAAGGTATACAGCAGACGCCTACTGTTGTTTTTGACGGGTTATGTTGTTTTCACCGGGCTGGCTTCACGGGCGGGTAACAGACGACCAGGCACTCATGGTTGAGCTGTAGGCAGTATCTCTTTATTCATGCAGGACGCAGCACAATCTAAGATGAGCTAAGCTAAACTCAAGTACTCTGAAACTCACAATGCTGTCTTTATATATACTTGCCAAGTAGGGTGGAAACAGGATGTGACATAGAGAGGGTGGAGAGAAAAGTGACTGGTGAAAATCAGGGTGTGACAAGGAGGGGGCAGAGCAGGCGAGAATCCTATCACTGAACCACCAATGCCCTGGAGGGAGTGCTTTATGTAAATGTAAAAGTGATTTATGTAAATAGACCAAAGCTTTGAATGGGATTAAATCTATCCCTATATAGGCATATGGTTAAGCAGAAGCCAGGGGGAGCTGGCATACTATCCAACAGCCTACGGCAGACAGACAAGTGCTGGTGCAGCTGTAAGGTATACAGCAGGTGTCTAAGACACATACTGAAGCTTCTTGCCATGCAGTGGGTGAATTTTTAAAGCATAATGCTAAGTGCTCGGAGGAGAGCAAATTCACAGAGGAATCAGTTCAACGTGATTGCATTTTATAAATGAAAAACACAAGACAGAGCAACCTACTGAAGAAGCCTGCATGCATCGACTGTTGGGCTAGGAAGAGAGCTAGTGAATAGTCAAGCAAGTAGGCTTAGGCCAGCTTCAGGGAAGTGAGAATAGGAGTTCCAAGCAGAGAGAGAAAACTAGATTCAAATATATATATTTCTTTGATAAACTTAAAAAATTTATATATATTTATTTTCCATTTTTGTTGCCCTTGTTGTTTTATTGTTGTAGTTATTATTGATGTCATCATTGTTGGATAGGACAGAGAGAAATGGAGAGAGGAGGGGAAGACAGAGAGGAGAAAAGAAAGACAGTCACCTGCAGACCTGCTTCACTGCCAGTGAAGTGACTCCCCTGCAGGTGGGGAGCCTGGGGCTCGAACTGTGATCCTTATGCCAGTCCTTGTGCTTTGTGCCACCTGCACTTAACCTGCTGTGCTACCGCCCGACTCCCCTTTGATAAACTTTTTAAGTTGCCTATGGATATGTCCCCATTTCTTTGGGTATTGTTTGCTATAAACATTGAAATGGCTATATTATTTTTACCATATTTAACCAAATCCTAGTCACTGGATATTAAATTCAGTTTCCAGCTATCAAAATCAGTCCTTTGTGGATGTTTTTGAATACAGACCTTGACAAACATGAACAATAATTTGTCTAGCATAAATCTGGCAATACTGAAATGTTGGGTTGTGGTGCATCTCATTTTTTTAATTTCATTTTGTTGCCCTTGTGGCTTTATTGTTGTTGATGTCTTTGTTCTTGGATAGGACAGAGAGAAATGGAGAGAGGAGGGGAAGACAGAGAGGGAGAGAGAAAGACAGACACCTGCAGACCTGCTTCACCGCCTGTGAAGTGACCCCCCTGCAGGTGGGGAACCAGGGACTCGAACCCATATCCTTATGCTGGTCCTTGTGCTTCATGTCATGTCCGCTTAACCCCACCTGCATATTTCAAAGAAAAAAAATCATCAAAACTTTATGTCAAGATAAACTCAAATCGGGGAGTCTGGCGGTTAAGCACATGTGGTGCAAAGCGCAAGGACCAGTGTAACGATCCCAGTTCGAGCCCCCCCGGCTCCCCACCTGCAGGGGAGTCATTTCACAGGTGGTGAAGCAGGTCTGCAGGTGTCTGTCTTTCTCTCCCCCTCTCTGTCTTCCCCTCCTCTCTCCATTTCTCTCTGTCCTATCCAGCAATGACATCAATAACAACAATAATAACTACAACAATAAAAAACAACAAGGGCAACAAAAGGGAATATATATAATATAAACTCAAATCGTAGATACCCACGGAGGAGTGCAAATTATCTGTGTTTGTTTCTTTGTGTTTCTTCTGTGTCTGTATCTTGCAGTCTTTCTTCTAGCTCCATGCTGAGTAGTCCCATTTTTCTTAGGAACTGTATTGTATCCGACCACCAGCAGAGGGTGCAGGAGGACTCCTGTGACTTCCTTGTGGCACTGTCACTAGGTAGGACCCAAAATGAGCTGTCAGGTCTGAAAAAAGACAAGAGTTTGAACTCCGCGTACACGTGAACCAGCAGTTTCCTGACAGAGAAAAACAGCAAATGAATACCTGCACTTCAAGAGCTCCTCGTGCCAGGGCCCCACACCAAACCATTTTTATCAGACTACCTGGGGGTGGATCTGAACATTTATTTGTTGGCTTGTTTGTCTTTGGTTTTTGTGTTTTTGAGTCTCCTGATAATTCCAGTGTGCAATGGGATTGTCAGTGACAAATGGACATGGAAATTGACGTCTACCTGGTCCCAGGTGTCCTGCACCTACAAGGAGCTACGCCTGTTATTCAGAGATGTGGCCCAACCTGCCTTTCTCTGCGTCCATGAACCTCTTTCCTTCCTCTCCCGCCTCCCCAGAGCCTTCTCTGGGAAAGACCAGGCTGCCGGATCATGAGACAGAGGAGACTGATGCCTCACTCCCCACCCCCCAACCCCACACACTCATCAAACCACAGACAATTCTGCTGCCTCTAGATACTCCCCATGTCGAATTCATGCCAGCACAGACGCTTGGCTATCTTCCATCACAGCCCTCTTTCACCCAGTAATTATTGAGCAGTGTAGTGTTGGAATTCCATATTTTGGGGTTTTCTCTAATATTTTGTTTGTTGTTGAGTGTTAGTCCAGCTCCACTGTTGTCTGAGAAGATGCTTGGGATGATTTTGATGCTTTGAATTTACTGATGCTGTCCTTGTGGCCTGGAATCTGATCTATCTGTGAGAATGTCTCACGTGAGTTTGAGAAGAATATGTATATCCTGCTCTTTGGGGATGAAGGGCTCTGAAGTTGTCTAGTAGATCTAATCCATCCATCTCATCATTTAATTGTCTTCTTTCCTTATTGATTATCTGCCTGAGAGAGTGGGGGGTAAAATCTCCTACTATTATTGTGTTGCTATCAAGAAACTTTCTCAGGCGTCCAATAGCTGCTCTACCTGCCTCACTGCGCCCTCATTTGGAACACAGATGTTGGTTATTAGGAGTTAGTCTTGACTGACTAATACTCGTAGAATTGTGTGGTGGCCATCTTTGTCTGTTATTGCCTTAAATGTCTTGAAGTCCACTGTGTCCCCACGGAATGCAGAGCTCTGCTGGCCAGTGCTGGAGGTAGGGGTCCCTCAGTGGTATCCCAAGGGTCTTGGCAGGAGTGCTAAGGTCTCTGCCTCCAGTGGTTAAGTGAGTGGGCTTGTTCCCTCCCCCAGAAGAGTGGGAGCCCCTTGAAGTTGGTGCACCTCTTGAGGTTGGGCCCACTTGGACTGGCTCCTTTTCCTAGAAGTACGGGATCCTCTTGGGGCTGGTGCAGCTCTGGCAGCTGGGTGCGGATGGGGTGGTTCTCTCCTCCAGATGTTCGGAAATGGCGCCATTTGGGGGTCACCTATACAGAGTACATCCCTTAGACTAGCTCAGCAGCACGCCTCCAGAAATGATAAAATTTGCAGATTTTTCTTTTTACTTCGTTCATTCCTGCCCCCAAACCAGGAATTCAATAGTCATATAAAATAATGGGATTTAAAAAAATATTTATTTCCCTTTGTTGCCCTTGTTGCTTTATTGTTGTAATTATTATTGATGTCATGGTTGTTGGATAGGACAGAGAGAAATGGAGAGAGGAGGGGAAGACAGAGAGGGGGAGAGAAAGACAGACACCTGCAGACCTGCTTCATCGCCTGGGAAGTGACTCCCCTGCAGGTGGGGAGAAGGGGGCTCGAACTGGGGTTCATAAGTCCGTCCTTGTGCTTTGCGCCATGTGCTCTTAACCCACTGCGCTACCGCCTGACTCCCGGGGAAATTTTTTTTAAAGAAAATCTTTGCCATCTTGATTAAAATCTGTTTTCAAGGGCTAGAGAGCTAACTTTCCAGGTAGTACATGTCTCTTGCTATGATCATGGCCCACATTCAAACCTTAGCATCACACAAGAAGAACTGTGGTACGGAAACGATAGCACCAGCACTGTGGCATCAGTCCCTCTCTCTGTATTCATTCATTCATTCACTCATTCACTCATTCACTCATTCACTCACTCACTCACCCACTCACCCACTCACTCACTTCAGCTTTTCACTACTGATTTAATAGTAGTTTACCAGATAATAAAGTTACTGCGGTTCTACACCACGCCCACCACCAAAGTTCTCTGCCTCCCTCCCCCAAAGAACCACCATTGATATCACTCTATCTCTCTCTATCTCGGTGAAAAAAAAGCAGCTTAGAACATGGAAATCCTAAATCTGTGAGGCCTCAGCTCTGTGAAAAATATTCACTAGTGAATTTTAACATGCTCCTTTAGGCTCATTGGTAATCAGTGCTTTTTCTCCTTCTCCTCCTTCTCCCTCTCCCTCTCCCTCTCCCTCTCCTCCTCCTCCTCCTTCTCCTCCCTCTCCCTCTCCCTCTCCCTCTCCCCCTCCTCCTCCTCCTCCTCCCTCTCCCTCTCCCTCTCCCTCTCCCTCTCCCTCTCCTCCTTCTTCTCCTTCTCCTTTTTCTTCTTCTTCCTCTTCTTCTTTTTTTCCTGTTTCTACATTTTGTAAACTTATTTTTTTCACTGAATTGTCTTCCTCTGGTGAATTATATGCTATATGTAAAGGATACCCACTTTGTCATTATACTGCAAATATACTTTCCAGTAAGTTTTGTTTTTACTAAACAGTAACTTAAGTTTGCAATAATCAAAATGCCTGTTAAAAATGTTTTCTCCTACACACATAGAACCTGAACTGGAGTTGGCATGTTGCACCAAAGTGGAAGACTGGGGTGGGGTGGTGGGGAAAATACAGGTCCAAAAAGGATGACAGAGGGCCTAGTGGGGGTTGTATTATTATATGGAAAACTGGGAAATGTTATGCATGTACAAACTATTGTATTTACTGTCAAATGTAACACATTAATTTCCCAATAAAGAAATAAAAAATAAATAAATAGTTTTCTTCTTTATTCTTTCCAGCTTAGATTAATATTCACTTACAAAACCCTCCACTCTTTCTATCCTGCACTTATCTCTCAATGATCTGAAATGAGTACTAGAATGTATTCTGTTGGTGTATTGCACCAAAGTCAAAGACTCTGGAGTGGGTGAGGGCGGGGTCAGGTCCTGGAACAGGATGGCGGAGGAGGACCTAGTGGGGGCTGTATTGTTATGTGCGAACCTGGGAAATGTTATGCATGTACAAACTACTGTATTGACCGTCGACTGTAAAACATGAATCCCCCAATAAAGATTTTTTTAAAAAAAGAATATATTATAAAGCAAGGGCCCAAATTTATGTTTCTCTTCAGCATCTTCAAATGCTGGGTCCACTTACGGGCTGAAATGGCACATACATGCTGATGTTGTAACGACCCAGTTTTCCCTCAGCTCGGCAGGGCTGCTTGTGATGATGATCTTAGCTGAGAGGTGTTGCTGACACCATTATTTCTTCAAAGAGACTGAGGGACCCAGCGTCCTTATGTTCAGAAAGCGTC
This sequence comes from Erinaceus europaeus, assembly GCF_950295315.1. NCBI lineage: Eukaryota > Metazoa > Chordata > Mammalia > Eulipotyphla > Erinaceidae > Erinaceus > Erinaceus europaeus. The sequence continues at coordinate 121,395,725 of NC_080171.1, read as the reverse complement.
CCATTTTGTCAGCTCAGTTCTTTGATGTTGCCAGGAAGCACTGAACTATAAGAGGCTGAAAGGAACTACACTTCCACTCAGTGAAGAAGGAGTGAGATGTTGGGGCAGGACCTCCCACTCATGCAAAGGGAGATGTGCAGAGGCCAGTCGGGAAAAGCACCTCACAGACGGCCAAGACGGTGCGTCCGTCCCACGGCCACTTGCTTCTTGTCACTGCTTACCGTACAAATAAAGGGCTCTTGGACATTGATTTTTTTATTTTTTCATTGAAGAAGAAACTGATTGCTGAGAACTGGTGCCTGGTTGCATGAGTTATCTGTGATGCTGACACATTACCGCCCTCTCTTCACAGGTCTGAAGGATTGCTGCCAGATTTTAATTGGAACCTACACATGAGAAAGAAAGCCTCTTTTGACTGTCTATAAATAATCACAACACAGCGGAAATGTAGCAGCTATAGAAATAGTTACAGCAAATAAGAGCTTCCTTTGGAAAACTGAAAAGACTTTCCTTCATTTCTGATTTTTTTTTCCCCCTTCACTTCTCGTCAACTCTTCCTGCTTCCATGTGCCTATAATTACGCCCTAATCTAGGTGTGTGATTATGCCTTTTTGTGTGTGTGTGTGACTTCTGTTTCCTTCTCTGGTGGGCTTAAAGGTAGTATTTGCCTTGATGTTTGAGAGTCCTTTTCTGTAGGCTCTGGAACGCCATCTTTGATGATGTGCGAGTTCCGCTTTCCGGGTCCTACGGAACAGGTGCCTTCGTGAGTGATAAACTCACTGCACAGCCTTTACTCTCTAGCAGTTGTCTCATACTCTAAAGTCATGCACCCCAGCACAAATTAGGCAGCACATTAGGGCTGTAACTGAAATATTATTTTTGTGAAAATACTATATTAGCAAAAAAAATGTTATTATTACCTAACGCTGAATATCAGTATTCACTGCTCAAAGTACTAGTCAATACAAGAGGCAAAGACTAATACAAAACGGATGAGTTTACTGTTAGGTGATAATGACCTGAGAAGCAGTAGATTTGTGGTTTCAAAAAGCATCTTACCTGAAAATAATGCTTCCTCCTCAATTTTTTTGTTGGGATTATGGGTGATAAACCTTTATCATCTTTATAGGGTACAACTTTGGCCCATGATTTCTCCCAACACAAGAGGCGAGAATGCAAGTTCTTAGCTCCTGCAGTCTATACCTAATGCCTCTCCACTGAAACTGTTCGCTGGGGGCCAGGTGGTGGCACAGTGGGCCAAGCACACACGGCGCCATGCACAAGGACCCAGGTTTTAAACCCCACTCCCAACCTGCAGTGGGGATGCTTCATGAGCTATGAAGTGGGTCTGCAAGTGTTTCTCTTTTTCTCCGTATCCCTCCCAATTACTCTACATCCTAGCCAATAAAAAACTATCAATAAAACTATTTTCTTGCATGTCAGTGTCCACTCGAGAGTGGTATCTCAAGGTCGAGGGGACACGATTTTACTATCTTCAGTAGTAAACACACATTCTGAAGATTAGGTTTATGATGGATACGGAATATGAGGGACCAATGGTCAAGAAAACTGTTGCAGGTGAGTCTTGCAATAGATATCTCTTCACATTTGCAGGCTATCAGCCTAGTTCCATAAAAGAATTCAGTAAGTGTATATATAGTAAATATCTGATACTGATGGAAACAATGATGAAAGAAAGAAATGTTATTGTCTATATTAACCTTAAATTTCACTAGAAAGGGGTGTTTGGGAAGGGTATTTATTTATGCATTTATTTATATAATTTTTATTTATAAAAAGGAAACACTGACTAAACCATAAGATAAGAAGGGTATAGCTCCACACAATTCCCACCACCAGAACTCCCTATCCCATCCCATCCCCTGACAGCTTCCCTATTCTTTAACCCTCTGGAAGCATGGACCCAGGGTCATTGTGGGATGCAGAAGGTGGAAGGTCTGGCTTCTGTAATGGCTTCCCTGCTGAATATGGGTGTTGACAGGTGGGTCCATACTCCCAGCCTGTCTCTCTCTTTCCTTGGTGGGACAGGACTCTGCGGAAGCACAGCTCCAGGACACATTGGTGGGGTTGTCTTCCAGGGAAGTCTGGTTGGCATCACAGTAGCATCTGGAACCTGGTGGCTGAAAGAAGAGTTAACATATAAAGCCAAACAAATTGTTGACTAATCATGAACCTAAAGGCTGGAATAGTGCAGATGAAGAGTTGGGGGTCTCTATTTTGTAGATAGTTAGTAGGCCTATTTTAGTTATATTCCAAAGGGCCAATGACTATGTTAGTGTTTTGTTTGTTTTTTTTCTCAATCTGACATCTAATATGCAGGTGGACCCAAGTTATTGTCTGGGGAGATGGTGTCATGGATGTAAAAAGGACCAGAAAGCTGGATCAGGGAAGAGAGTAGCTTCCAAATATGGGAAAGGGGTATAAATAGTGTTGACTGTAAACCCCATCGAGTTGATGTGATCTGGGGCCCATATTTGGCTTAGGAGCCTATGTGACGTCTGCATCCCTGTAGATCTGAGCTCACATTCTGTGGTCATGAGTAGGAACATTCCAAGCTGCCAATATCAGGACCCATCTTCCTCAGGTGGAAGATAGAGTATCTTGTCCAGCCTCCATCAGAGGATGGAATATTCTCTACCATTGTTGATCCAAGTTGAGGGCAAGGTCCTATGGGGGCCCACAAAGGGGTCTGTTTTGTTGTTCCTGATAGAGATGGCCAGTAACAATGGAGAGAGGGATTTATTTGAGGTCTAGGCCCATCTTGTCTGTTTGGGAATCTCAGGACTCCCTGATTAGGGTCACAGATGATGGGGTGGCCTGATAGTGACTGAAGAGTCATCCTTAAAGTATGCCAGTCCCTTGAGGGCATTTATTTTTATAGGAAAAATATATCTTAACCTTCAACAATGGCATTTGACTTTAAGAAGTGCTACTCATCTACTCAACGGTAGGGGGAGCAAGATGCAGGGAAATCTAAAATTTTACATCACTAACCAAGAAACAAAGGTAGCGAATCCTTCTGGTGGGATAAAAAGCCCGAGTGAGTGGTTTTACACAAAGCAGTCTGAAAATTGGGTGAGGGTATATTTTAAATACTGCCATAGCTACTGGAAATGGCTATGAAATTTCTCACTGGAGTGCTACTAGTTCAGGGAGGATGTGGCAATAACCAACCAGTTGTTCAATACATACAGGTTGCTTTTAGCCTAAGGTGACTTATTCACCCTTCCACAGTGGTGAAATGTCCATGTTCATGCTGGCTGGACCCAGGTTTTACCCCTTTACTGTGATCTATGGAAAACCCAAACTGGAAAGCATATTAATGATACTATTTGAATAAACTAAGCATGGGAAAGCATGGCAAGACAAAATTTGCATTGTTATTGGTATGTTTTCCTTATTTTGTGGACAAGGATTTTATTTTGCCTTAATATGTAAGAAGGGATGTGTAGACTAGGTTCAAGAAGACTAGAGAACATCAGGTTCACTACAAGTGTCTGATCTCCAAAATCAATGTTTTCATGTGATACATTTGAGAAGAGTTCTCTTAATACTCTACACAACAGGTCTTCTCTTAGCGCCCCCCACGCACGCATGGACACACACACACACACACACACACAGGGGCTGGCATCAGAAGAAGCATAAATTCTTTTGTTTTTTTAAGTTTTTTTTCTTTTTTTTAAATTTTATTTAGAGACAGAGGGAAATTGAGAAGGGAAGATAGATAGGGAGAGACAGAGAGACACCTGCAGCCCTACTCACCACTCGTGAAGCTTTGCCCCTGCAGGTGGGGACCAGGGGCTTGAACCCGGGTCCTTGCACACTGTAATGTGTGTGCATAACCAGGTGCGCCACCACCTGGTCCCAGAAGCATAAATTCTTGCAAAAATTATTTTGACCATTTCTGAATTTGTAAATTAAAATCTGGGGGGAAAATGTCCTGTATAGTCAAACTGAGCAACTTAGCTGCATAATGAATCATTCCTATTTTAATTTAATTATGCAAATTTGGTTTGAAATCAATTCCAGTGTCTGTAAAATTGACATTTGTTTAGTTCACTTCCCTTCTGCGACTTTTATTCTAGTCTCATTAAACCCACTTGCCAAGATCCAGAGCTCTGAAACACCCAGGTCTTCACTTCTGTTCATAATACTGAGTCCAATGGCATAATGAGAATGTAAACCTTTTTGACGTGAACATCAAAATGCAGTATGAAAACAATATAGATTGGGAGTTGGGCGGTAGCGCAGCGGGTAAAGCGCCGTGGCGCAAAGCTCAAGGACCAGCATTAAGGGTCCCGGCTCGAGCCCCCAGCTCCCCACCTGCAGGGGAGTCGCTTCACAGGCGGTGAAGCAGGTCTGCAGGTGTCTGCCTTTCTCTCCCCTTCTCTGTCTTCCCCTCCTCTCTCCATTTCTCTCTGTCCTATCCAACAACGACAACATCAATAACAACAACAATAACTACAACAACAATGAAAAACAACAAGGGCAACAAAATGGAAAATAAATAAATATTTTAAAAAAGAAAACAATATAGACTATGGATTTCTTCATTGATTCATATGCACTCGTTTTTTCTTGTCTAGATATGAACACATTTGTTTATTAAACCTACGAACATAATCTTATGACATAAAATAAGTTTGAATGTTTATTTTCTTTGTATTTTTTCTCTTCCTCCTCTTCTTCCTCCTCCTCCTCCCCCCCTCCTTTCTTTTTTTTGTTTTGTTTTGTCATCAGTATTATTACTGTGGCTCAGTACCTGCACAACTCTACTGTTATCAGTGAGGAGTCTTCTATATTTGTATAAAGAATGAAAGACAGAGGAGGGAGGAGAGAGAGAGAGAGAGAACTCTGCAGTCCTCCTTAACTGTTCATGATGCTTTCATTTTGCAGGTGGGGCCCAAAGGATCAAACCTCAGTTATCTAGCCTGGTAGCCAGTGCACAGGTGAGTATCAGGTGAGTCACCAATCACCCCCTAAATCTTTCTCTCTCTCTTTTTTAAAGATTTTGTTATATTATCATATGCTTCGAAGTATTCTGCCAGTCCCCTAGTACCTAGTACCTTCTGTTTCTTCCATGAATTTGTTTGCTGAATGATGTTTAAGAAAAGAAGAAGCACTTCTAGACAGGCATTACAACTGGAGTTGTTCTTCCTAATGTGTATAAATGAAATCAGAGAAGGATAAAGAGAGTTTGTGGCATTTCTGGGGCCTCAGCCTCTTCAGTAGATAGAAAAGGCTTTACAGGAGGCGGGCGGTGGCGCAGCGGGTTAAGCCCAGGTGGAGCAAAGCACAAGGACCGGCCTGAGGATCCCGGTTCGAGCCTCCAGCTCCCCATCTGCAGGGGAGTCGCTTCACAGGCGGTGAAGCAGGTCTGCAGGTGTCTGTCTTTCCCTCTCTCTGTCTTCCCCTCCTCTCTCCATTTCTCTCTGTCCTATCCAACAACGACATCAATCATAACTACAACAACAATAATATCTACAACAATAAAACAATAAGGGCAACAAAAGGGAATAAATAAATAAATATTAAAAAAAAAGAAAAGGCTTTACATCAACCCCCATCTAAAAGGATTTCATATCCAAAGCAGCCTTTTATAACTGCAACTTACTGTTTACTTCCAAATGACTGTGAGAACATGGCTAAATAATTACATTCCAAGCATTGTGTAAACCAGTTTAATTAACATTTTTAAACATGTCACATTTATACAATCACTAAATAATTCTCTAAAATTATGTTACACTATAAATGGCCACATGTCAACTTGGATTATTTTTACTTATGGCTCTAATAATGCCTGATTATTTTTTTTTTTTTTTTTTTTAGTTTTCATGTCACTTTATTTTATTATGATTTGGAACTTTCACTGAAGATGATTCATACTTCCAGGCCGGCCAGATGCTCTGTTCAATTTAGTTCTCAGTGTTATGTTTAATTGCCAATGACTTAACCAAAACTGGCAATGTTTTCAAGCCACTAATAGCATTAATAAGTTATTTTTCATTCACTTTATATATGTCAAAAAAGAAAATTCAGAACGCATTCATCCTACATTTTCCAACTTAGAATAAACTGTATAAATAAGAGTTTTTAGTGTCCAAATCCATGGGATTTAAGATATAAAGAGCTTACAGACATGCACTTTATCTCTCAGCTTTTTTTGTAGCACACGTTCCAAGATGTCATTCAGTTTATTTTTCTACTGGAAAAGATACAAAAAGTTATGCAGAAACATTTTCTCAACTATGATTAATGTAGTCAAGTGACTTTTGGGCCCACTGAGGCCAGTTATCATTGTTACTGTTGTTGTTATAAATGAATTCACTTTTTCTAAAGTAGTAATCCCAAGCAAGACAAATAAATAAAAAAATGTTCCCAGACATCGAGAGCTAAAGTGAATTTAGAATGCTATTAGAATCGTACAATCAAGTATGCAGGTACTAAAGTAATATTTAGTGCTTCAAATGCATCACTACGTGTGGTTGCATTAGCACAAGGATTAGCATTTTGGTCACTAAATTAGTCCATTGACTTTTCTTGTTCTTCATCTAACACTCTTTTGCTTCCTGGTATCACTCACCATGCCTTATTAACCACAAGATTTTATCTACCAATGTTTCCAAATTTTAAATCTCTTACCATTAACATTATCTTCATGGAAGATGATGATGATTAGACTGCATCTTAAAAGATCTATTGTGTCAGTAACAGAAAGTGCTTTTTTTCAAAGTTCTCACTTCTGTGGGTCAGGAAAAAAGTATAAACCCATTTCATAACATTGCCTGGACTGTGTTTATGTGCTAAATACAGACTGAAGTAATAAAAACATGGGAGACCTAAACAAACAGAATAAGATCATTTTTTTCACTGTAGTGGGAAATTTGTACTGAAAAATCATCTTGATTTTGCCTGTCGTTTACTTTTCAGTTCTGTGTGTAAATAAATTCTAGGCTGCATTTATACACGGTCTACACACTATTCTATTATACACTATTCTACCTGAATGTGTTTTTAGTGATTATCCCAAAATGATTAGCTGTTTAGACATTAAGTGGCATAGTCTTTTGCTGCTGGTCTATAAAGAATACTTGTACACATTTGTTAGAGAACACCTAGGCTTTAAATAAATAATCTTTCCATCCACTTTGAACATGTATGTTTGGTGAAAAAAGGAAACAGGATATAATACTTGTTATTAACAAAAATAAATTATTTTTGTTCAGATATAAATGGTTTTGCAAACCAATGTCAAAATCTACAGAAATACATTCTGTGATCATGTCCAATTTCTGTGAAAATACTCTATGGTCTTATAAAATAGCCTTCAAGTTTCAAATTTTGTCAACTCATGGATCAGCACAGCATTATCCACCACGCTGGAAGCACAAACAGCATTCCCAAGCACCAAATTCCACAAAATAGTAAATTAAATGTTTTAAATGGGTTCAGACTGTGGAAACTGGCACTTACTAGCTGACATGGGGAAGGCAGGTGAGGGGACAAGTTAAGGTGTCTTTGGTACAAAGATGCTACAACTTTGCTGGTGTGTGTGGAAGGTTATAGACCCATACTTGCATTGGTGTGAAAAATATCCTAAATTCTAGCAATGTTGATGACCAAGGTTAAATCAAGTTTTTAAAAAGAGAAAACACTTTAAAAATAAAATCCACAGTCATTTAAAAATTTTATAGAATGCGGTAAAAACCATTCTTACAAAGATAGCTTAAATACATTGTGATTATAAGTCATTAAGTCCCTGTAGATAGATCACTTGCTAGTCAAGATCAATTATAAATGAAGAATGATTAAATATCTAGTGACAGACTAGTTGAGTATTTTAATGGCCAAATAACTTTAATAACCCTAATTTCAAGTAGGTTACCAGTATATATATATATATATATATATATATATATATATATATATATATATATATATATACTTTAATTTATCTAATGAGATAGGAGGAGGGAAAGAGAACCAGAGGGAGTCCAGTGGTAGCCAGCGGGTTAAGCACACATGACTCAGGACCGGCATGAGGATCCCGGTTCGAGCCCCCGGCTCCACCTGCAGGGGAGTCGCTTCACAGGTGGTGAAGCAGGTCTGCAGGTGTCTATCTTTCTCTTCCCCTCCTCTCTCCATTTCTCTCTGTCCTATCTAACAACAACAACATCAAAAAAAAAATAGAGAGAGAGAGAGAACCAGAATATCATTTTGGGATGTGTGCTTAGTAAGGTTTGAACTCAGAACCTCATGCTTGAGAGCCCAACACCTTGTCTACTGTGCCACTCATTTCATGGACCATGGGTTTGTAATACCTTTGTGAGGAGATATGTATGAATAGATGGGTTTTTTTTTTAATCGTGTTATTTGTTTGTCAAAATAATCACCTGACTCTGCAATCATATGGATCTTAGGGAAAAGTTAGATATAAGAACATAATTTATACTCTGAAAATTGTTAAATTATGTTGTGTAACCTTTCAAACTGCTCATGTTGGTTCATAATTGCTAAGTACACTTTGTTTGCTTTTTTGTACCTAGTCAACATTTTCTTTATTTCTCTCAAGATCAACCTGCAGGATTCATATCATAACTCTATTATTCCACACAGGACTGAACGCATCGGCAACATACCAGTGCCAGTTACAGTGCTGATGATGCCGTGTGTTCTGCAGTTGTATCTGATTCATAGTTTACATCCTTATTGCCTGCTGTAGTGCCTACTTAACTTACGATGATAAGCAGATGGAAATATATATTGAACTGATCTGAAAGTGAATTGATTTCTACCAAAAGAGCAGCAGCTTCAGCCTACAGCTTTCTACAAATGAAATTATTTTCTTTAAGTTGCGTCTATATAAAAATAGCATAGTAAGGTAGTTATCCACGTAGAATACGTGTTGTGGTCCGGGAGGTGGCGTAATGGATAAAGCACTAGACTCTCAAGCATGAGGTCCTGAGTTCAACCCCCAGCAGCACATGTACTAGAGTGATGTCTGGTTCTTTCTCTCTCTCCCTCCTCCCATCTTTCTCATTAATAAATAAATAAAATCTTAAAGAAAAAAAAGGAACCTGACAAAGTCTCATCACAAGAAAAAACATGTTAAAATAATAATAATAATAAAAACTAAAGTCCTACCCTCACACAAAGGGTTTTGGTCTGTCTTATTTCAACTGATCTAGTTCACTTATTATAGAATACTCATGTATTTTTTTGCCACTGAATATACAAACATAGTATTCTATGTACATTTCTCAACATGAAAGCAATTCTTTGTAAATTTTGTTCATGAATTTCTTTTCCATTTAAACATTATCAAATATTCAGTGACTCCAGTATCAAGCAGATTTGTGATAACCATATAATATTACGTTAAATTTCTCAAATACTGAGAAGTTAATCATTTAATGTCAAAACCTGCATCCCCTTTATGTCTTCTAAGGAATAAAAATTAACGTAATGTTTCATTACCTTGCCTATGTACGGTGATTCGCAAGAGCAACCAAACTGTCATTTGTGAAACACGATTTTCCTAGTGAGTCTGTCTAGCTTTCTCTTTTCTCGGGATTCTCTTTCCCTTTCAACTCTGGGTTGGCCCACTATTTTCTCTTTTTGTGGTCTCCAGTTACCATTCTTCATTCAAGCCCAGTGTCAGTCACACAAAGGTTCCTGAGATAAGCATGTTCTTTGTAATTCTCCAGGTGGATTGTATAAGCATTTTAGTCTTTTGGCAACGTCACAAACAGAAAAATAAATTTGTTTTAGGATTAATCTTCAATGCTATATCATAAGCTAGCGTTTTTGATAGGATATAGATTGGAAGCCGGTTGAAAACTGAATAAATACGTCTTGTTAATCATGATTAAATCACTAGTCCAAAAAGAAACCTGAATAAATACATTTTCAGCTACTAGAAATCTTAAAGGTGACCTGATTCCAGGGTGAAGACTGACACTGCCAGTGTGATAAGCAGGATTGAAATTCATAAGCACCTCACACTAGCCAGGTGCTTTTCTGACAAGGCAGAGAAGTAGACTCATGCAGAGCATAAGAGGCCCAGCAGTCTTTGGAGAATTTCAGGTAGCTGACTAAATTCATGAATGCAAATGGACTCTCCAAGATGTGATGACTTAATATAAAAAGACAAGATTTTCATATCCATTTGAAGAAGCTTTTTTGAATGTTTTAAATAATTTTTGTATTGACACCAGGGCTATCAAGAAACATTGCGTTTTTTGAGGAGAAAAGTCCTCAATAATCATTTACTTAGAAAACCCTTGCTAGCCTTCAGCACAGTGAAGCAAGCTTTGGTAGTGAGCTATCTATCTCTCTCTCCCTTCCTCCCTCCTTCTCAACCTACTCTTTCCCCCATCCCTTTCTCCCTTTCTGTCTCTATCTGGAAAAGAAAAATGGAAAAACAACAGTGGCTCTCTGAAGACAACAAGAAAGAGTAAGGAAGATAAACAAAGGAAGGATGGAGGGAGAAAGTGAAGGAAAGAAGGAGAAAAAGAAACAAAGGAAGGAAACAAGAAGTCATGGGTCAGAAAAACAGCTCATCTGCAAGAAAGGCACCCAGGCTGGAGTCCGATGCCCACTGAGGTTAGTGAAGCTCCAGGCTGGAGTCCGATTCCCACTGAGGTTAGTGAAGCTCCAGGCTGGAGTCCGATTCCCACTGAGTTTAGTGAAGCTCCAGGCTGGAGTCTGATTCCCACTGAGGTTAGTGAAGCTCCAGGCTGGAGTCTGATTCCCACTGAGGTTAGTGAAGCTCCAGGCTGGAGTCCGATTCCCACTGAGGTTAGTGAAGCTCCAGGCTGGAGTCCGATTCCCACTGAGGTTAGTGAAGCTCCAGGCTGGAGTCCGATTCCCACTGAGGTTAGTGAAGCTCCAGGTTGGAGTCCGATTCCCACTGAGTTTAGTGAAGCTCCAGGTTGGAGTCCGATTCCCACTGAGGTTAGTGAAGCTCCAGGTTGGAGTCCGATTCCCACTGAGTTTAGGGAAGCTCCAGGTTGGAGTCTGATGCCCACTGAGTTTAGTGAAGCTCCAGGCTGGAGTCTGATTCCCACTGAGGTTAGTGAAGCTCCAGGCTGGAGTCTGATGCCCACTGAGTTTAGTGAAGCTCCAGGCTGGAGTCTGATTCCCACTGAGTTTAGGGAAGCTCCAGGTTGGAGTCCGATGCCCACTGAGTTTAGTGAAGCTCCAGGTTGGAGTCCGATTCCCACTGAGTTTAGTGAAGCTCCAGGTTGGAGTCCGATTCCCACTGAGTTTAGGGAAGCTCCAGGTTGGGGTCCGATTCCCACTGAGTTTAGGGAAGCTCCAGGTTGGGGTCCGATTCCCACTGAGTTTAGTGAAGCTCCAGGTTGGGGTCCGATTCCCACTGAGTTTAGTGAAGCTCCAGGTTGGGGTCTGATTCCCACTGAGTTTAGTGATGCTTCAGTGCTGTATTGCCCCTCCCTTCCCAAGTCCCCATCTCTCTCTGCTTCCTTCTATCTGAAAAAGTCAGCTGGAAACAGTGAAATTCCAGTAAGAAAAAAAAAAAAAGTAAGTAAATGTAAGAAGGAAAGAAGGGAGGAAGGGAGGGAGGGAGGAAGAGAGAGAAACTTTTATTAAGCTCTTCAAGGGTGGTCATTCAAAAACATAGTCCTAATATTCATCTAGTGATTTTTCAGTCAAAAGATCAATAAAATGATATAGATATATATATATATATATAGATCTAAAAATTCCCCAAATTATCAAACCTATTCTTTAACAATAAAATATATTTTCTATCTCTATAAAAATACTCTGATAAAAATACACATTCATATCCTTTGCTTATATTGTTATGTCTTTGAAAAAAATTTTTTATTCTTTAGGTAAAATAATAAACCAAGTGGTCCAGGAGGTGGCACAGTGGATAGAGCTCTGGACTCTCAAGCATGAGATCCTGAATTCAATTCCCCGCAGCACATGTACCAGAGTGCTGTCTGGTTCTTTCTCTCTCTTCTTTCTCATTAATAAATAAAATCTTTAAATAATAATAATAAATCAAAGCTGCATCTCTAAAAAGAATTCAAAATGACTACAGAGAAAACCAGTAGAGAAAGAAAAAAAACAACTTAAACAACAATTTAAACAAATCATCTGCTACTCAATTTAGGTTTGCACTGAGTTTTCTTCCCAGCTTAATCCTCGGTCAACAAGAGACTGAAGGCCAGCCTGGCCTTGGTGATGCCATGAGCCTAGACAGAATGAGAGTCAGCCTAGGAAACACAGCTAGATTCACTTTATGGTGTGTTTCTTCACATTGTGATGCTGGGACCACTGACAGCAGAGTGTCAGCTCTCCTTAGCTCAACTGGGGGCCACTGTAGCCACCCAAGTGCTTCATTTGAGGCTCCTGTTTTCCTCCCAACCTGCTTCAGTTATAAAGACTTGAGTCAGGAGTCGGGCGGTAGCGCAGCGGGTTAAGCGAACGTGGCGCAAAGCCCAAGGACCGGCGTAAGGATCCCGGTTCAAGCCCCCGGCTCCCCACCTGCTGGGGAATCCCTTCACAGACGGTGAAGCAGGTCTGTAGGTGTCTGTCTTTCTCTCCTCCTCTCTGTCTTCCCCTCCTCTCTCCATTTATCTCTGTCCTATGCAACAATGACAACATCAACAACAACAATAATAACTACAACAACAAAACAACAAGGGCAACAAAAGGGAAAATAATAATAATAAAGACGTGTAGAGTACAGTAAGTTTCCAGTTGTCTCTAACAACCGTGTTGTCGATTCGCCTACTAATTACTTTTCGGTATTTTATCTTAATAATAGTAGTTAACATTTACTGAAGACTTATTTGTTCCAGAAATTGTTTTGAGTTCTGGAAGTCTATTAATTTACTTAGTTCTCATTTAAAGAGTTCCATGAGCCCGATGCTGCATCTCACAGATGTGGGAGCTCAGGGCCGAGGCTGTTGCCCTCCATTTCCCACCGGGCCCACGTGACTCAGTCACACTTGGAGCCACTGTGCAATGTCGTCTCACATTTTAATTTTAAACCTCAAATGATTATGGTAAGGAAGGCACTCAAATCATTCTGCTTTAACAGTGGATTCCATTTTGCATAAACAGGCACTAATTCATTTAATCCTTATTCTAGTCCTAGAGGTAGTGCCATTACAGGAGAAAGGAAATTGAGACTGAGGTTAAGTAACTGGCCCATGGCTAGTATATGGTAGAGGTTTAGGGTGGGGGCAGATTACATGTACCAACACAATTTTTCAACATGCTAGTTCTATAGTTTGACTCTGAACACATTACCTCTTTTTTCTAATTTTTAGGGCTCCACTCATTAGTGAAATTATGAGATTATGTTTTCTAAGACTTTCTTTAAATAGTCCTAATGGTTTGAAATAACAAACTCCAAAAAGCCACATAGAAAAACAAATGTTGGGCGGGGATTGATAGCACAATGCTTATGCAAAGAGACTCTCATGCCTGAGGCTCCAAAGTCCCAGGTTCAATCCCCCACACCACCATAAGCCAGAGCTGAGCAGGGCTCTAGTAAAAAAAAAGTTTATGCCAATCTGCATACTGAAATGCAGACTCAAGATCTGAGACTGATTGTGCATCCTAATACATCTCTGCCTACCTCTGAGAATGGTTTCTGGGGAAGAATCTGGCAGGAAACAAAACAAACAAAAAAAAAAAAAAAAGAAGGAAATATTTGAAAGCCTCCAGGCACATATGAATTGGTACTGAGTTAAATCAACCTGCAGAAGTTATTTAATTTTAGAGGGTCTGTTTCTACCAGATCAATATGAGCTAGGTGTTTTATTTAATCTGATTAATATAACGAGCCAATCAGTATTACACCTGGTCAATCGGTTGAACTGAACTTTCCAAAGTTTGTAATAGATAAATATTACTCTGCTTGCAGTTCTTTAGTTAAAACCAGGAGATATCAGCTTTCCTATTTGCTGTGTGTCTCACTGAAGTTTTCCTTATGACCAGCAACAGGATCTTAAGGTATTAGAATTATTTTTTTTTTTCCTTTTAACAATTCATCAAACACTCTTGTCTAGGACACATGAAAACAGAGAAGAAAAGCTAGGAGAAATTACAAATTTGTGTTGAAGGGGTAAAAAGTATGATCAACAAGAAAAACTCTTGAAACTTAACATGACCTGGAAGTATCATTTCAATGACTTCTCACTCTCTGGGAAACTCATTCTTGCAATTGTGAAAGAGCCAAGTGCAGGAATCCATACTTTCAAAGTGGGTCTTTGGCTTAATGGAGACACAATTTGAGAATATAGTTAGTTCCCTTTTAACTTGATTACAAAATGTTACACAGAATGATGGCTAAGTAGATCCACCTTGCAAAATAGTTGGTATGCCTGTGATCTCATCTCCAGGAAATACAAAGACCCTGAGTCTAGGTCAGCTGGCAAAGCTAAGGGCAACTGCAGAGATTTTTGTTATCCACTTGGGACCCAGAGAGATTGACTGATTCATTTGTCTACAGTTATGCAGATTTTCAGTAGATATTTCAGATTCTAGCCCACATTTTCTTGAGTTCAAGAAAGACCTATTCTTGTAGGGCATGCGGATCAGACAACACTGTCTAGTGATCTAATAATTGCAGTAACACTGTTTGCTGAGTACAAACTGAGTCAAGTACTCTGCTCAGCACTACACATCCCACAGCCCATTACTTACCCCTCATACAAAGCTCTAGGAGGTCTGTCTACCTATTTCCACTTTATAGATGAATGCTGGTGCATAGCATTTATGACCAGCAGTTCGATGCAAGTAGTCAATGCAAAACTCTGCATTCAGGGTCACTCCTTAATCTTAATATACGTCAGAACTGTATATTAGTTACTTGTCTACTGTTCTCAAAATTTAGCTGACTTTAGTAAAATCTACGGTAAACAATTCACTGAACTATGAGAACATTATTTTCTTTCTTTTGCCTATGTAGACCATTATTCCAAATCATGAACTGAAAATCAAAGTTAATACAAAAGGATGAAAGATCATATAAATGATGGCATTCTAAATCAAGTTTGGGGAAAACTAAAAGTATGATAGAAAATTGGTATTATTTAACATTTTACTATATCTGAAAGAGAAGCTCTCAAACAGTATAACCTATATTTAAGTTCAAAATACTCTGGAAACTGACTGAATGATGATGACACTGAGTACTTTGGAGAAAGATAACTATTATCCTAGCAGCCCTGTCACAGCAAAGTGTCTTAGATCTGTTGAAGTGTTACATGTCCAATATGTGTCAGAAGCAACCAGTCAAGGCAAAATGAGGCAGTATTGTGTTTGACTGTTTGGAAACTTGTTTTATTAAAAAAAAAGTTTTAATATTAATGTTATTTTCAATACAGGTGTGATAATACTCAATACAGCATCATGGACTTGATCTAGTGAATTGAGGAAGTAACAGGCATCTAAATGCTGTCCCCCTCTAGTCTCCATTGGATATCCTGGTAGCAAAATGTAAATACCCTTTTCAAAACTAAAGAGGCTTTTGGACAGGTGGATGAGCTGTGAAGGGTAAGACAAGGAAAGTGCGGACAGGACAGACTTTTGCTTTGGGCTTTGAAGTCATTCAGTAAGAACAGTTCTGAGAGGACTGAGACAAACCCTTCTATGCTATCCAAAAAGCACAGGAGAAAGTAACATAGCTTGTCATCCACAAGCAGATGCGAAAAGCAGCCAGAGTGCTAGGAATTAGGGATGCAAAAAAAAAAAAAAAGTTGGAGTAAAGTGCACAGTTACTGTAAAAATATATATCATTTTGGCTCTAAGAAAATGAAGGTGATTTTACCTAATGAACTAGATTGCTGACCTCTTAATACATTTGGTTTTTCGTGGGACATACAATCACCATCGGACATAAAAGACTAAATTCCTTTTTTAAAAAAAAGAAAGAAGGAGAGGAGGACACCCTGCTTGGAGTCATCTACAGGAATCTAGGGAACCACCATTCCAGGAAGACATTCTGCAGCTCTTTGTGTAGGAGTGGGCGATTTCCTCGGAGAAGTTCACAAAGAAAAAAAAAAAAAGAACCTGTTCAACTCACGGATTCCCGTGGGCATTTCGCTGCCTTTCCTCTCTCTTTCCCTAAATGCCTGTGCTCTCCAGCTCCCTGTCCTCCACCCCCAAGGCCAAGGCAGGAGACCTGGAAATCATGAGGAGTTTCTCTCTGTTTGTAAACTGCTTCTGCACAGACCGGGGCGACTCCGCCTGGGCTGGTGCTCCGCTGGGCCGCTCGGGGGGACCGTGCTCCGCAGCACCCGCGGGGGAGGCCGCCTCCCAGTCCGGGCTTGAACCCGCGTCCGCGCCCACCAGCGACTCGGAGGAGGTGCCCGTCTCTCTCAGGGGGGTGTAGCCCTCACTGCCGCCCGCGGGTTCCTCGGACCCGGAGCCCGGCGAGTCCCTCCTGGCTGGGGGCGCGTCCTCCAGCCTCTGGGGATGCTCCGGGGAGGCCGAGGCGCCCAGCAGACTGGCGGCGCTCAGGTCCGCGCTGCAGGGGGAGGGCGGCGGCGAGCACGGCGCGGGGCGATCGGGGAGCCCAGGGGCGCTGCGGCGTCTCGGGGCCCCGTGCCAGGCGGTCCTGGGCAGACGGCCACCCTGCCCCCTGGCGCTGCGCGCACGGCCCGCGCCCTCGGCCGCCTCCATATCTCCGGGTGCGCCTGGCGCGCCAGGGCCGGGGTCGGGGTCCGGGTCGCGCTCCCCGGGCCGCGGGGTCGCCCCCGGAGGCCTCTGCCCGCTGCCCTCCGCGTCCCCGTCGCGGTCCCCTTGCAGGGGCAGCAGAGCCACGGCGCTCAGCGACGAGCCCACGAGCGAGCTGGCGGGGCCCGGCCGTCTCCAGCTCGCCGACGGGCTGCCGGGCGCCGGGTTGGGGCTGCCCGCGGAGGCCGCCGTGGAGGTCCGGCGACGGCCCGAGCGCTCCCGGTAGATGCTGTACACGGCCTCGGCCAGGCTGGGCGGCTCCCCCGGGCCGCGCGGGGACGGGGACGGGGACGGGGACGGGGACGGGGGGGACCCGGGCACCTGGGCGCAGCCGCTCCCGCCCGGCGCCGCGGGGTGAGGCCAGGAGCCCTTGGTCAGGAAGGCGGCCGCCCCGAAGGCGTCCCCCGCGCCGCCCGGCTGCAGCTCCAGGCCCCGGGGCTGCACGTAGCCCAGGAAGCCATTGATGGGGGCGGCCCCCGAGGGCGCCGGGGCCGAGGAGGCGGAGGCGGCGGCCGCCAGGTCCTTGGCGCGGAGGCTGTGCACGTCGATGACGGTGGAGTACAGGTCTCGCAGGTTGATGACCTTGGTCTTCTTATCCCGGTTCTCGTGGAGCACGGCGTTGGCACAGATAAAAAGGAAGATGCCGATGCCCATGATGAGCGGCCCCAGGACTTTGAGCTTGTCAGAGTGCAGGTAGCCCGAGAAGACGCGGAACAAGAAGCCCACCGACGTGGGGGAGGCGGAAGACGGGGCGGAGGCGCGCGCGGGGGGCGCGCTGCGGGCCGGGCCGGGGGCACTGGAGTTGCTGCTCGCCGGAGACCCCGGGGAGAGCCCGGACCGGTTCTGGCTGCCTCCGCCGCTGCCGTCCGTCGAGGGGGGTGTCCGGGGGCCGCTGCTGGCGGGCGGCTGTGGCTTGGCTCCCTCTCGGTGGGTCCCGTTGGCCTTGGGCCAGTAGCCCACCACCGCCAGGGCTATGCCCACCAGCAGCACCAGGATCCCGCAGAGGGCGATGAGCCCGGAGATGGAGCACAGCTTCAGCCTGCCTTTCACCACCACCACGTCGTTCTTGCGCCTCTTCTTGGCTTTCCGCTTGCGCTTGGGGACCTGGGTGGGGGGGCGGAGAGGATCCTGCTTCCTGGCGGAAATCCTCAGCAGGCCGCCCGTGGCGATCATGGCGAGGCGGTGGGGGGCGGCGGCTGGAGCAGGGGGCCAGCTAGCTGCCCACCAGCTGCTGTCACTTCCTCCTCCTGCTGCAAAGCAGAGGGAGACAGTCAGTCGGACAGCACAGGCTTGGCTGCAGCACCACCCCATAGTGAGTGTGCCACTTTCACCCACCCTCGGCTTACCATTAGCGGGGTCCCCTCTATGGGAGACACTAGTTGGGTTCAGAGAAGCTTTTATTTTCCTTCCTTTTTTCAGTGATGGATGGAGATGATCACACAATTTGAGGGCACGTCTTCCCAGCCCCAGCCCCCACCCCCCACCCCCCCACCCCCCCCACACACACTCCTAGGTCATATTCCAGCAGTGTTCACTTCAAATAGCCCCACAGCAAACAGCCAGCAGAGTTCTGACCACTAGTAACAACTAAATGCGAGTAACTTTTGGTGACTTTGACAACTTGGGGGGGGCAGTCACCAAAGTCACTCTTTTGTTAAGATGAAGGAAATTCAGTTCTCTGGCTGCACAATAAAGTTCCTATGTAGGTAGGTTTCTCTCCCTGAGCAAGTACATAGGAAGTCCACTGCTGGGGGAACAGCAGAGAGTTCAGTCATTTAGTCCCTTCACAAAGTTGCATTTTACCTCTTATTGTTTCTACAGCTAAAGGCAAGAAGATTCCTTTTGGAATCTTTTCATCATCTCTTTTCTGCAACATCTGGACAGCTTCTTAGGCTGGAATATTTGTTTTAGGTAACTGGTTATGTAACTGAGCACTTCCTTCTGGTCTTCTCCCTCCAAGGAACTTCCTTAAAGGTACCATGTGCTAAATCTCGTGAGGGAATGGAGAGAGTCTCTTAGATTCTCCAAGGGAGAGGTCTTTTTATTTCTCTCTCTCTCATATAGGAAAATTACAATAAAAAACCCTGCCATAATAGCTTTCTGACCCCTTACTAATGTGCCAACATCAGGCTTCAGAATCCTAATATTCAAATGAGTCGGCAATTAACGAGTTGGTTGTGCAGCAAAGTACACAGTAATGATGGTTTGCAGAATGACATTCTCCCAGTGAGAGCTGCTTCCCTCATCATCTTTCTCATGAGGTCATTTTTAGGAAACGCAGGTGACTACAGCTAAAGGACTATCCTCTAGGAAGTTTGGCTGACTATAATAAAGCCTTGCACAGAGCTTTATCTGCGGATGGGTTATCTTTTTAAAATTTCAATCCTGCCAGATCCCCAGAGTACAACATTTTCTGTTCCACTGGTTGTGTAGCAGATATGCTAAAATTAAGGGCATTGTGTGAATCTGAAAGGCTTGCCTACCACTCATAAGATTCTGGGATACTGTCCTTTGTAAAATAATTCCCCCTTGCAGAATAAGTTGCCCTTTGAAAATGTGGAATTACCTAGAATCTGTTTTTTAATTGGTCCTAGAGGAAGAACTTTGGCCATTTATTCACTTCATTCTATCAATATAGAAAGAGGTGCCTTCTTAGGATAATCAGCTTTTTACTATGTTTGTAAATCAGTATTTTGTGGAGCTTAGCTGGTTTTCAGTAAGGAAAATGTAGGCAGGCTCAGGGAGGTCAGGACATCTATAAACCTTTTTTTTTTTTTTTCAATTCTAGTTTAAGAAAGAATTGTACCAGGAAATACAGATTATTTTTCAAAAGAATAAAGAAAGTGTAGCTTGCTGTGCACCCCTCCCCCATAAGTACATGCATCATGTAGTGATGACAGAAACTGCTGCTTCTGAATGATGACCACATCCCAGCATCTTTAATAACCAGGAAATCTGTGGTTATTTTAAGGATTGAGGAGCCAGGCATTTTAGAAGCACACCCAGACTCACTTGGCAGGGTGATTCTTCCGGAGGGAGAAGGGCTAAGGTAGTGAGAGACACTGATTAGTAGCCCCAGGGTGTTGATGAGATATGCTAGGATACCAGGCTTCTTGGGACAGCAAGGGACCGGCATGTAATCAGCCTTAAAGACAGTTTGGACTCCAGTTAGGTAGAGCCACAGAAGACTAGAATACATTTCAACAACTGTTTACAGGAGGTCTTTAAAAATGAGTTTATTGCTACTACTCGACTCTCTGGTTTTATTATTCTCTCCCCTTCGTGAAAGGATGAACTTTCTCATCTAATACATCACAGCCTCACATCCTGAAATACTGGCAATGAAAGGCCAGGTGTCCTGGAAGACGCCCCCCCCCCCCCCACACACACACACACACCTCTGAGGATTTTCTTCATAGTCAATGAAGGAAGGAACTTAGCAGTCAGTTGGCTGCCCTAGCAGCCTGGTGCTGGTCTTTCCATGGTTAAGGATTGGAGGATGGGGGGAAAGAAGCAAAGGAGGGATGTCTAAAAATACAACTGCATGAGAGAGAGAGAGAGAGAGAGAGAGAGAGAGAGAGAGAGAGAGATGCGAGTTCTAGCTCGTGATGGATGAAGCCCCAGTACTCAGTGGCCGAGGCTGAGACCTCACAGGGTGGGTGAGGTGCCCGGGGTGCCCCGGGTGGGTCCTCCACCCCCAGTCGTTCTTGGGCAGGGCAGCCAAGAGCACTGAAGTGAGAGTCACACGAGTGTAGCAGCTGGGAGTTCGCCTCTGGGAAGAAGAAAGGCTGGAGCCAAGTGAGGGCAACCCTCAACTCGCTTCTCTTCCAACTGGGTAGCGCATCATCCTGTGTACAGTCCGCCCAGGAGGGCGAGGGGAAAAATGGGGTGGGGGGTTCCCCTCCAGCACCATCCCGGGGGTGAGGGAGGGTTGTAGGGGGGATGCTAACTGAGGGCCCGAGGGCTGGGGAGGGGTAGCCCAGGGGGTGGGGGTGGGAACAGGGAGACTCGCTCAAAATGGCAGCAGCAGAAGCAAACAGTATCGCTCACTTACCAGGGAAGCTTGGGGCAGCTCGGGGCCGGCCAACGCGCGCTCGGAAGACACGAAGGAACCATGAAAAAAACTTTTTTTTTTTTCTTTCTTTCTTTCTTTTTCAGCCGGAACCCGAGGCGGAGCTCAGGGACAGCGCCTCGGGGCCCTCCCCGGGCGCCCAGTTTAGCAGCCCAGCGGGGGCGAGCGCCGGCCCCGGGTTCGCAGCCCCCTCCCGAGCGGCGGCGGGAGCCATAGCCGGGAGTTTCCGCCAAGTGTCCGGCCGGCCGCCCCCGCGCCCCCCGCGCCCCCCGCGCCCCGCGCCCCCCGCCGCCCGGCAGGTGGACTCGAGCCCGCGGCGGCTGCGGGGCTCTGGGCGACCCGATGAGCGGCTGTTGCTAAGAGACCGGAGCCATGACACAGAATCTGCAGCAGGCTGGCTGGTAGTCGGCGCCGGGTCCGACTCCTCTGCTCAGCACCCGCCCCGCCCCGCCCCGCCCCTCCGGGTGCCTCCTCCCCGCCCGCCCCCCGTTCCCGCCGGCCTCCCTCCACTTCTTCTCCACCTGCCGCGGGGCCCTGGGGAGGGAGGACTTGCAACCCCAGGAGTGGCCGGAGGAGGGGTGCCGCGGGACAGTGGGGCTGGGGGCGCGGGGGGCGAGGGGCTCGGCCTAGGCCTTCCCCCCGGAGCGCCCCGGGACTGCGGCTGCCCGCGCTGGCCGCTTTGTTCTGCATCTGCAACTACCTGTCTGAGCAGCGTGCCGGAGAGGCCCCTACCCCGGGAGGGGGACCCCACCAGCCTTGGGCGGGGGGCGTCGTGGGCGAGGGAGAGAGACAACAGTGGCCTCGTCTCCCCGCCTCCCTTCCTTCCCCTTCCCTTTCTTCTCTTTTGTTGCCTCCACTGTCCGCGACACAGTATTTTCTGCACTCCCCGCACCCCTTGCACCCGCCTGCACCCCCGCGCCCCCCGCACCCCCGCACCCCCTGCACTTGGAGTTTGCAGAGTGCAGGCGCAGCGAGCACTGCGACGTGTCCCCCAGCGAACTCGGGCGGCCCAGAGGCGGCGCCCCACCCCCACCGCACCCCCCTCGAGCTGCGCGACCCGCGTCCTGTCCCCGCGCCCAGGCTGGGTGACCCGCCGTCCCGGGACCCCGACACGTCTGGCGTCTTGGCCAGTCTCATCCCCCCCGGCCTGTGCCTCCTGAGCCCCTTCTGCTCCTACCCCCGCACGGTTACTGGCCAGCATTACAAAGGAAAGCAAGTCCGATTCTCCAGGAATGGGTTAGACTCAGAGGGGGTGGGGGTGGGGGTGGGGGCGGGGGAGGGTATCGAAACTCGCAATGTCACTGTTTGCAAAAGGCAGGAGGGAGAGAAAGAGACAGAGGGAGAGAGAGAGATATCCCCCTTTGCAACTCATCCCTGTCTTCTCAACTGGAAAAGGGGAAATTGGGTGTGTGTGTGTGGGTGGGGAGGTCAGGGGAAAGAGAATTTCAAAGTGGAATCTCCCCATAGAGTCTTGAAAGCGCGAAAGATTGCTTATCTTAAAAGAAATTATCTATTAAAATGAAGCAGCCTAGGTCCAGGAAGAAAAGATTAGCAGAGGGGCGATGAAACACGTGTTGTCTTAAGTCTTCTCACAAATGGGGAGGGGGAGCGGCCATGAATGTTTTTAGTCTAAGAACCCACAGAGCCCACGGGAGAGAGGACTTTGCTGCCCACGTTTCCAGGTTGATGCTCAAAGTACCATACATACACTTTGTAAACTAAAGTGTACCCTTTTTTAAAAAATGTATTTTGGGATCCAGGTGGTGGCGCACCTGGTTGAGGGCACACTTCACAATGCACAAGGACCCAGGTTCAAGCCCCTGGACCCCACCTGCAGGGGGATAGCTTCACAAGTGGTGAAGCAGGGCTGCAGGTGTCTCTCTGTCTCTCTCCTTCTCTATCTTCCCCTTCCCTCTCAATTTTTTCTGTCTCTATCAATAATAAATTTAAAAATTTTTTAGAAGAAAAGTATTTGTAATATATATATATGTATATATATATATTGAGATATTGAGTATTTATTAGATAGAGGCAGAGAGAAATTTAGAGGGGTGGGGGAGATAGAGAGGGAAAGAGATAGAGAGACACCAGCAGCCCTGCTTCACCACTCGCAAAGACGCTTTCTCCCTGAAGGTGAGGACCAGGAGCTTGAACCTGGGTCCTTGAGCACTGTAATGTGTGCGCTTGACCAAGTGCACCTCCTGACCCCTAAAACTAGACTGTATCCTAAAAGGGGGGGGGAGGAGTCAGGCGGTAGCACAGTGGGTTAAGCGCACTTGGTGCAAAGCGCAAGGACCTGAGCAAAGACCCTGGTTCGAGCCCCCAGCTCCTCACCTGAAGGGGAGTCACTTCACAGGCAGTGAAGCAGGTCTGCAGGTATCTATCTTTCTCTCCCCCTCTCTGTCTTCCCCTCCTCTCTCCATTTCTCTCTGTCCTATCCAACAACGACAACAACAACAATACTAACAACAACAACACTGAAAAACAAGGGCAACAAAAAGGGAAAAAAATAAATATTAAAAAAAAACAGGGAGTCGGGCGGTAGCGTAGTGGGTTAAGTGCCCATGGTGTGACACAAAGCATTAATGGACTGGCATAAGGATCCCTGTTCCAACCCCTAGCTCCCCACTTGCAGGGGAGTCTCTTCACAAGCAGTGAAGCAGGTCTGCAGGTGTCTGTCTTTCTCTCCCCCTCTCTGTCTTCCCCTCCTCTCTCCAGTTCTCTCTGTCCTATCCAACAACAACAACATCAACAATAACTACAACAATAAAACAAGGGCAACAAAAGGGAATAAATAAAAAAATAAAATAAATATTAAAAAAAAAACAGTAGAGACAAAAATTACAGGTTTAAAGGTGCACATGCAGGAATGGTGGTGTGGGAGGTGGGGCTAGAAAGGGGGATGGGAGGAGAAATGATTTCCTGAGAGGAAATCTGTGCCTGTGTTTTTGAAATGTAGATTCTATGACCCTTTTGTTTCCAGCAAATAATGAACCTGCATGGCATCAGGGTATTCAGAACCTACCTCCTTCCACCTGTCCATTCCTGGTCAGATTCAGAATACAAGAAAACAAGCCATTCAAAAGGACAAGTCTGAAACCCACGTTGGATTGTTTCATTTTAAAGAAGTGATTACAAAGGAGGAATAAACACTTATCAGTTTCAAAGGTGGTTTTTGTGAAGAGCTTCCAGAGTTCTTGAATCCCAATGCTAATCTGGTGTTTTGTACAAAGATTGGATCTGAGATCTTATTTCATTATGCAGCTGGCTGCCAGAGACCTTGTATGGAAATTCCAGTCCTTTGTGGGCCTCTGGTTACTGAGCTGTATAAATGGGAATGATAGTGCAGAACTTCATTAGGACTTTAGGTGGATTAAGACTTTAATAGTTTCACATTTCTGCATAAATTATAGCCATCACTGGCACATTTAAAACTCATCTGAGGGGTCTGGAGAAGGATCCTTTGTAGACAAACAGGTCTTGAGACACAGCTAGCTTTCCATGTTGACGACTATGGTAAACTATGTAGTTTATTACTCAGACTTTTTTTCAATTATATTTATTGGATAGAGACAGCCAGAAATTGAGAGGTGGGAGGGAGATATAGAGGGAGAGAGACAGACACCTGCAGACCTGCTTCACCACTCACAAAGCTTTCCCCGTGCAGGTGGAAACCAGGGATTGAATCCTTGTCCTTGTGCACTGTGACATTTGCACCCAACCAAATGCACCAACTCCCCCCCCCCCCCCCCCAAGCAGAGCTCTTTGGAACTTTGAGCTGTTTTAGTTTACCTGAGCATATCACCTTCAGAATTTTTCTGTTTTCCACTCATGGTGCCTGAGAAAATCAAACACTTCACATCTGTTTCCAGTGGAATCTTTTATCCCACTGTAATAAGATAGTATCAGCCAACACTTTCAGGGGTCTCAGGTTATGTATAGTTACATTTTCAGGGAACATTGATACTCTTGGCCATTCTTGACGTACTGTCTTAATGTCACTGACCTTTTCCATTTGGATGATTTCTGTGGTGGTAGGATACCCCCTTCCACCCTGCTGAGAACTGAGGTTAAGGGACACCAAATCATAATAATTCACTAGTGTCTCAGGAACTCAGAGCTCAGCAGAACATTTGGAACATACCGTAGCAGAGTAATGAAGGCCTTGGGAAAGAGAAAATAAAGAAGCAGAAAGGATATACTTACTTTAGCTGGATTAAACTCTGACCTGAACCTCTTCATTTGCTCTTTCTTTAAAATAACCCTTATGTAATTTATTCAGTATCATAATTTATTCACAACCCACTTACTTTCCCAGATCATTTCCTCAACCTGCCTTGGTTCATCATCCTGTGCTCCCAAGATGGCTCAAGATAAGACAGTGGCCCTCCCTGGACCCACTCAGATGCCTCTTGGCTCCAGGAGTATAGAGTGAGGAAGGGTTATATTATTAATACTTAGATGTAACTGACACGTAATATTATATTGGTTCCGGGTGTTTCACAAGATACAATGTATTGTGATAAAAATAATAATAATAAAGACTTCATGGACATGGCTGCTTGGCATGGGTTTAAGATAATGAAAGGTTCATTACATGGTTGTACAGCAGTACAAAAGGATTGTGAAATTATCACAATCAAATGAACATGGGTCATCATATATACTTACAATGTTCTTTTCATGTAATGGGACCTACTAAAAGATCTCTTAGAAACTTACCAATGCAGTACTATTCACCTTAGCACCTATACTGTGTATTCAGTACTATTCACCTTAGCACCTATACTGTGTATGCAATACTATTCACCTTAGCACCTATACTGTGTATGCAGTACTATTCACCTTAGCACCTATACTGTGTATGCAATACTATTCACCTTAGCACCTATACTGTGTATGCAGTACTATTCACCTTAGCGCCTATACTGTGTATGCAGTACTATTCACCTTAGCGCCTATACTGTGTATTCAGTACTATTCACCTTAGCACCTATACTGTGTGTTCAGTACTATTCACCTTAGCACCTATACTGTGTATGCAGTACTATTCACCTTAGCACCTATACTATGTATGCAGTACTATTCACCTTAGCACCTATACTGTGTATGCAGTACTATTCACCTTAGCACCTATACTGTGTATGCAGTACTATTCACCTTAGCACCTATACTGTGTATGCAGTACCATTCACCTTAGCACCTATACTGTGTATGCAGTACCATTCACCTTAGCACCTATACTATGTATGCAGTACCATTCACCTTAGCACCTATACTGTGTATTCAGCACCATTCACCTTAGCACCTATACTGTGTATTCAGCACCATTCACCTTAGCACCTATACTCTGTATTCAGCACCATTCACCTTAGCACCTATACTCTGTATTCAGCACCATTCACCTTAGCACCTATACTCTGTATTCAGCACCATTCACCTTAGCACCTATACTGTGTATTCAGCACCATTCACCTTAGCACCTATACTCTGTATTCAGTACCATTCACCTTAGCACCTATACTCTGTATTCAGTACCATTCACCTTAGCACCTATACTCTGTATTCAGTACCATTCACCTTAGCACCTATACTCTGTATTCAGTACCATTCACCTTAGCATCTATACTATGTATTTAGTACTATTCACCTTAGCATCTATATACCATGTATCTATCACATTGCCTGATTTATTTATCATAGGAAATAATTTGTGTCCAGTGGCCCCAGATACCTTGTTAGAGCTTCTGAAAGTGGAGCTAGTCTAGTATAATGGGTTCTGGAACAAATTTTCAGCTTCCACTAACTACTTGATTTAATGAAGTAAATTACTGATGAAAGCAAGATTTAATTAATAGGGCTTATCATCTTATCTTGGTTTTCCCAACTGTAGTAGGATGATGACACTACACCTCAGAGAATTGTTTTATGAATTAAACAAGTTTAGTTCATGTGAATGAATGCTTAGCACCAGGTAAACATTCTCTACATGTAACCCTCATTCCTCTTCATTCTTTTTTTTAAAATCTTTTCTTTAATATTTATTTTATTTATTTATTCCCTTTTGTTGCCTTTGTTGTTTTATTGTTGTAGTTAGTATTGTTGTTGTCGTTGTTGGATAGGACAGAGAGAAATGGAGAGAGGAGGGGAAGACAGAGAGGAGGAGAGAAAGATAGACACCTGCAGACCTGCTTCACCGCCTGTGAAGTGACTCCCCTGCAGGTGGGGAGCCGGGGTTCGAACCGGGATCCTTATGCCGGTCCTTGTGCTTTGCGCCACCTGCGCTTAACCCGCTGCGCTACAGCCCGACTCCCATTCCTCTTCATTCTAACATCTTGCCTCAGCCATTACCCTCACTCCTCCATCCCCCTCATATTCACCAGGATCTACTTGGTGCTGTATCTGCACTGAGTCTCTCTGGAGCGGAGGTAGAAGATTAGTTGTGATTAAACTATCCCAACCCATATGGCTCAGGCCCTGTGCCCCTCAAGAAACTTTGCTCTCCAGGAGAGAGAAAACACTGCTAAATTGTTCATTTTGCACTTAGCCCGGGTCCTTTATTTCAGTTTGCTCAAGAAACCACATTTCAAACTCATGCCACTCTACAGTCAAATTAGAAGTTTGTGAAAACACAACCAAGAGGCTAGTCTTGAGACTAGAAGTCTCAAGGTTTCACAGAAAGGACACAGGATGAACACTATCTTTCTTCTCTTCTCTTGTTCCTCTATCCCTTTCACGCCCCTGCCAGTTAAAAGGAGATA
Source organism: Erinaceus europaeus (assembly GCF_950295315.1). NCBI lineage: Eukaryota > Metazoa > Chordata > Mammalia > Eulipotyphla > Erinaceidae > Erinaceus > Erinaceus europaeus. The sequence continues at coordinate 121,368,140 of NC_080171.1, read as the reverse complement.
GGGGAGGGGAAGGGGAAGTGGAAGAGGAAGAAGGGGAGGAGGAGGAGGAGGAGGAGGAGGAGGAAGAAGAAGAAGAGGAAAAAGAAGAAGGAGAAGGAGAAGAAAACAAAATCCAGACAAACGTAAGCAATAGATTAAGCACAAGATTTATCAAATGAAAGAAGCATGTGGGACATACACTAAAAATCGACTTTTTAAAATATGAATTTCAGGTTTAACTGGGTTTCCTGTCTGTCATTTGAAAGTCCACTACAGCATCCTGGGTAGACACACATGTTTTCATGGCTTGCATAACGGATAACAGAGTCTGATAAGACCCAAACATATAAAATGCAATTTTATAAAAATGTGTCGAGACTTCCTGAAATTTATTTTGGAAGGAAGGAAACAGAAAAAACAAAAACAAAAACTGTTGGAGAGTTTTTGGAGCAAAAACTCCAAAAACTCTGATGGAGCAGAGTCTGATGGAGCAAGGGCAAAGATGGCATTTCCACAGCTGACACTTGGCTCTGGGATTTCACAGTTAGAGGTTATGCGATTTCTACTCCTAACACTCTCCAGGGAACATTATAAACCAGAAGGATGGTGCTTGCCTAGGCCTCTAATCCCCGCTGTCCCACAAATGAACCTCTGAAGAGAACTCAGCTTCACTTTGAAGAACTTCAGCTTGGAAACTAAGGTAAATTCCAACTACAGTCAAGGTCATGCTGGAATCTGTTTCTTGTGTGTCTTGAGAGATGCCAGAGAGTTCAAGCCCAGCAGCGCCCATCACCAAGGAGAGGAAATGATGAAGCCTCTGAAAAGCCTTCCTTAGAACACATCAGAGCAAGGCCTCAACCTCCATCCCAAATGCCATATGTCAATGGCAGACTTCACTCTGCCAGCAGCCCTGATCATTTTTAACATTACGCAGCACCGAGCTCTTGATTACAGATCTAAGAGGCATTGTTTTCTCTAATAAGTAGGTGCCTTTCTTCTACATTCAGTTGTCTCCTATAGCCTGCACTTCCTACCATTTTCCATGGACACATCAGAGCTGGATTGTGTGTTTTATAAAATAATTGAGGTCTGGGATAAAAACCCAGGGCTTTTTGGCAGGCCTGAAAGCAGATCAAAGCTGAGCTTGGCAGGGCTCTGTGGAGAGGGTTTCATCAACAGAACAGCCAAGCAGAGACCCACAGATAAATGTGTCCTTTGTCCCTCAAACATATCCTACATGTCCACATGAATGTTGTTTCTAGTATTCTAATCTGCAAACACTGTGCATAGATTATCTGTCCTACTGAGAACTAATAGGAATCCATATGTCTGGTCTCCTCACAAAAGTAATTGTGATGTGAGCTGCTGTGAATACCCAGCAGGAAAGAAGAAACACGCAGATAAGGAACTGCTTTTCAAAAGAAAAAAAAATGCAAGATTCACAGATTAGGATTTGGGTGACAGATCTCTGATTAATCTAATAAACTCTTACTCTCTTTCTTCCTGAGAGAGAGAGAGAGAGAGAGGGTGAGGGAGAGAGACAGAGAGAGAGAGAGAGAGAGAGAGAGAGAGAGACCTTAGCATCAAAACTTCCTGCAGTGATATGGCTGCTTGGGCTCAGACCTGGTTAGGCGTACCAAATAGCAAACAGCACAATATCCAAATGAGTTATTTTATCAGCCTCAGTGTGTGTGTGTGTGTGTGTGTGTTTCCATTTTCTTGGATAAGACAGAAAGAAACTGAGGAGAGGCGTCGGGCGGTAGTGCAGAGGTAAGCACACATGGCGCAAAGCGCAGGGACCGGCGTAAGGATCCCAGTTCGAGCCCCCGGCTCCCCACCTGCAGGGGAGTCGCTTCACAGACCGTGAAGCAGGTCTGCAGGTGTCTGTCTTTCTCTCCCCTTCTCTGTCTTCCCCTCCTCTCTCCATTTCTCTCTGTCCTATCCAACAATGATGACATCAATAACAACAACAATGAAACAACAAGGGCAACAAAAGGGAATAAATAAATAAATAAATAATAAATTGAGAGGGGAGGGGTTCTTTGAGCGATTCTTTGAGTCTCCCACATTTTCACCCAACAGATACTTATTGAGTACTTACTATCTTTGTAACAATTATTATTCTAGATGCTGGAGAGAGAGAAATACCTGAAAGAGAGTGCAGTTATTTTCTCTTGGGGAGAGGGGACAAGAAAATGAGAAAACAGGAGTGTTATGAAGAAACTGAGGGCACTGTGACTGACCAGAGGAGCACTAATAGAGAAACATTCAGAGAGAGAATTGAGGGAAGATCTTGCGAGGAATTTTGCATGCATAGAGAATTGAAGGCTGAAGGGAAGCACACAATTTCAAAATATTTCTGGACAGAGAAAAAAATGGGTACATATAGCCTTATTAGCCTGTAATTTAGTTAGCCTTATCACAAAGTTTTTTAAATATTTATTTTATTTATTTATTCCCTTTTGTTGCCCTTGTTGTTTTATTGTTGTAGTTATTGATGTCATCGTTGTTGCATAGGACAGAGAGAAATGGAGAGAGGAGGGGAAGACAGAGAGGAGGAGAGAAAGACAGACACCTGCAGACCTGCTTCACCGCCTGTGAAGCGACTCCCCTGCAGGTGGGGAGCCGGGGTTCGAACCGGGATCCTTATGCCGGTCCTTGTGCTTTGCGCCACCTGCGCTTAACCCGCTGCGCTACAGCCCGACTCCCCATCACAAAGTATTTTTGACCAATGCAAGGCAAGGAGATAAAATGTCTAAGTGCGAGAGGACATTAGAAGATAATCTCTGAGAAGAAATAAATAATTAAGTATTTCTTAGGGGCTGGGTGGTGGCACAACTGGTTGAGCACACATGTTCTGTTGTGCAAGGTCCCGGGTTTGTGCCTCCAGTCCCCACCTGCAGGGTGTAAGCTTTGCGAGTGGTAAAGCAGGGCTGCAGGTCTGTCTCCCTCCATCTCTGTCTCCCCTTTCTCTCTTGATTTCTGGCTGTCTCTAGCCAATAAATAAAGATAATAAAAAATCGAAGTATCTTTTAGATGTGAGTGTAACTCTTGACTTTCATAGAGTTGGATAAAGGCATAGAATGGGGACATGTGAGTAGTTACATGGACATAACTTCCTGTTAAGTGTCAAGGGTACATGGAATGACATTGGCCCAGAGAATTGGGGGTTGAGGAAAACACTGGTAAAGATATTAAACTGCTTAGGATGGGAAGGAACCTTCAAGTGCTCTAGTCCTTCCTTCTTTAACACGTGGTCCTCGAATCAGTAACATCAGTATCACCTAGGGGCTATTAGGAATGCACAGGCTCAGGCTCCATCCCATAAGTACTGAATGGAAATCTGGATTTTACAAGATATCCACATGATTTGTGTGCATTTTGAGCTGTAGTTCAAGGCTCTCATTTTAGGGCTAAGGAACAGATTTATTCAATTTCTGTCTCTCTATACAGAGATGTGTGTGAGAAAAAATTTGTCTTTTATTCTGACCTGGAGGTGTGATTCTTATATAGGAGAGCGTTATGGGAATTTCTTACCCCTTGGCTCAAATCAAAGATTCATATTTACTATATGCTTGAATGACTCTTTGGATCTAGTCCACTGATAATAAGGTAACTTGGGCCTCTTCTGTCTATATGGTAATAAACAAGATATTTAAGTATCTATGATGTCTATCAAGGCTGATGTATAACTCTACTCTAGAAAGGTAGGTATAAAAAAATGGGACCGGTTGTAGTGATCTCATTAGCTTTGATATCTGGTCATCTCCACCGTCCCCACTCCTAGTAAACCTAGTGCACTAAACATTGAGTATTTGTTAAGTAAGTGTTTCCATCCCTAGGTCTCTTGCAGACAGAATGTTTAGACTCACCACTGGTAAAGTATTGCATAGGGTTTGGGCATTGAAGCCGGTGCATCTACTTAATCAAGTGTTAGTGGTTGTGCTGATGATGGTATCTGTAGAGCGCTTGGTGTGTGTCAGGCCCTTGGCCAGGTGTCTGAGATGCAATGAAGATTTCAGTTACCTATGAAGTTTAGATCAAGTCCGAAAGACTGGGAAAGGCTCCTAAAATTGCTTCAACACTCCAAATCAGTCCCAGTCAGACAGTGGTGGATTCTTGTTCTCTCTCTACCTCCTTATCTTTCTCTTTCTTCTTCTAACTCTTCTTCTCCTTCTCCTTCTCTTTCTCCTTCTCCTTCTCCTTCTCCTTCTCCTTCTCCTTCTCCTTCTCCTTCCCCTTCCCCTCCCCCTCCCCCTCCCCCTCCCCCTCCCCCTCCCCCTCCCCCTCCCCCTCCCCCTCCCCCTCCCCCTCCCCCTTCCCCTTCCCCTTCCCCTTCCTCTTCCTCTTCCTCTTCCTCTTCTTCTCCTTCTCCTTCTCCCTCTCCCTCTCCCTCTTCCTCTTCTTCTCCTTCTCCTTTTCCCCTTCTCCTCCTCCTCCTTCTTCTCGTTCTCCTCCTCCTACTTCTCCCTCCTCTTCCTCCCCTCCTCCTCCCCCTTCTACTCCTTCTTTTCCTCCTCTCCTTCTCTTTCTCCTTCTATTCCTCCTTCTCCTTCTTCTCTGATGTCTATAATAGACCAAATATTTGTTTTTCTATAGAAATAAGGTTTCATTGTTTTATCACTGTTTTCACCACTATACAATGTCAGCTATATAGGTTTACAACACAATGTGTGCATAGGACTCGCTGCCGCCATTATCAAGGTATTAATGTCATCTCACTATCAGAAATATGCCTTTACCCATGGCCTCCAACCTCTTACCCATTTTTCCCCATGTAACCTCCTAGTGTAACAGTTGGTTTTGTTGCTTTTTGCCAGTTCATCTGTCTTCTTTATTTATATTCTCAATTCAAGTGAAGCCATCTGGTAATAATTTCCTGATGTATTTTGCTTATTATAATCACTTCAAATTCTATCCATCTTACAATTTCATTTTTTAATGGTGGAGCAGTATTCTATTGAACATATAGTCCGTATTTTCTTTTTCCAGTTATCTGTCTGTGGATATTTAGGTTCATTCTATGTTTTAGCTAATGTGAATAATTCTGTTTTAAACATAAGACTGCAAATATCCTTTCAAGTGAGTGTTTCATTTTCTTCCCATAAAGTGTAGGAGTAATATTGCGGTTATTTGCTATCTCCTGCCCTTTGACCCTCCTTTCTTAGAGCAGTTGTGCTTTGAAGTAAGAATTGATTTCCTTACTCTCAACACCCGTGCCATTTCCACCAACATCCAGCCCCATAATTGGTTCCACTTGTTAAGAATTCAAGTGTCACTTCTCTCAAAATCTCAGTGTTTTGAATGTGTAATGCTGTGTTATTGAGCATGTAATTGTAGGACTTAAAATCATTTAGGGCCTAAGGCCATCTCAGGAACTAATTCCACATCTAATGAGGGTGCCACAGGATGTTTTTGATGACATCCCTTTCAGCTGCCTTAATAAAAACAGCTGTAGTACATTAGCATTCTTTGGGGGAAGGGGTGTAACTAGAGTCTCCGTGAAAGGAAAACTGTTTTCCCCCCAAAAAATGCTGACAGTGAGTACACGTGTGTCTTACACATAAAACTAATACACTGGCACAGATAGCATGATCTTAAAATATTTATTACATACGAGATAAGGAATTTAACGTCAGACACAGAAAAAGGGACACGAGCCAAATAACGATTCTGATGCACGTGGCATTTGAGGTCAGACCAGGAATCTGAGGCGCCCTGTGTGGAGCTATCTACACAGCCATGATCGCGTAACGTCAGCAGTCTCCTCTGATCGCCTCAGAATCACAGCAGATGCATTAAATAATTGAAGTGGGTTTGAAGGTAATATTAATGCATTTTTTTCTCAAGTGGAAAATATTGTATATACTAAATTTGGCTTTTAATTTATACAGTCTCTCTGATAACAGTAGGAGCTGCTGTCTTCTCTACAATAAAGAAGACTAAAGTTGTATTGTGTCCTAAAAGGATTACAAGTATTTGCTTCCTTCCCATCAAAAAAGGTGCCAGCATCTTTTCTTCACAGGCAAAGTAAGGTGATTACACAGCTTTTTATGGATTTGAAATATTGAGGTGGAATATTGGAAAATGATTGGAAGGAAGAAGGAGAGCTTATGCATACGAATATTACTGGTTTTTATTACTTTCCAAAACAACTTTCTCTAAGGATTATGGTTTGTTACAGAAAGATCTGCAGAACTTTGAGTATTTACAGAAAATCATGTAAGAATGTAATATATTCATGCCATAACATGAAGCTGGGTCACAGATTTCTTTCAGATTCCTCACAATCACTTATGACTTTTAGCTTTTGATGACATTACTATTCATGACATGATATAAAAAAAATACATCTTCTGGAACGTTAATACAACTAATGTCACAGCTTCACTATTTTTTCTTTTTTTTACCCAGGATTATTGCTGGGGCTGGTGCCTGTACTGCAAATCCATTACTCCTGGAGGCTATTATTCCCTTTTGTTGCCCTTGTTGTTTATCGTTGTTGTTGTTATTGCTGTCATTGTTGTTGGATAGGACAGAGAGAAATGGAGAGAGGAGGGGAAGACAGAGAGGAGAGACAGACACCTGCAGACCTGCTTCACCACTTGTGAAGCGACACCCCTGCAGGTGGGCAGTATATATATATTCTTTTTTTTATTTAAGAAAGGAGACATTAACAAAATCATAGGATGGGGGGGGGGTACAACTCCACACAATTCCTGCCACCCAATCTCTATATCCCATCCCCGCCCCACTAGCTTTCCCATTCTCTATCCCTCTGGGAGTATGGACCCAGGGTCATTGTGGGATGCAGAAGGTAGAAGGTCTGGCTTCTGTAATTGCTTCCCCGCTGAACATGGGCGTTGACTGGTCGGTCCATACTCCCAGTCTGCCTCTCTCTTTCCCTAGTAGGGTGGGTCTCTGGGGAAGTGGAGCTCCAGGACACACTGGTGGGGTCGTCTGTCCAGGGAAGCCTGGCCGGCATCCTGATGGCATCTGGAACCTGGGGGCTGAAAAGAGAGTTAACATACAAAGCCAAACAAATTGTTGAAGAATCATGAACCCAAAGGATGGAATAGTGGAGATAAAGTGTTGGGGGGGTACTCACTGCAAACTCTAGTGTACTTCTGCTTTCAGGTATATATTTGCCCTGGTTTATGGATACCTGTGAACATATGCTCTCTCTCCTGGAACCTGGTCTATATCTAGGTTTTGGGACTTTGTTAGAAAGTGAACCACCTGGAATGGAATTAGAGAATACTATGAAAGGAAAGGTCTCACCCGAGTAATGAAGCTGAAGGGTTGTCATTCCACACGTGAAGTCTCTGGACACAGTCTGAGGTGAAGCATGCTGGGGTGGCACTCGTTGTGTTGATTAGGTTGATCCCACTCATCAACAGAAGTTGAGAAAGAAGATCAGAAAGGGAAACTGAAAGCAGGATCTGACTAAATTGAAAGTAGGGCACCAAAGTAAAAGCCCTGTGGTGAGGGGGAGGATGGACATGCAGCTTCCTGGGCAAGCGGGGGTGGGGGTGTGGGGGTGTGGGGGTGTGGGGTGGGATGGGACACAATCTTTTGGTGGTGGGAATGGTGTTTATGTACACACCTATTAAATTGTAGTCATATATATGACCATGTAATTAATATGAGAGGGGGGAAATTTGATTGTATATCTAACAAAGGGACTTTTCAAAGTTAACCCAATTACCAAATAATGAGATGATAACAATAACTATCCATTGTCTTCTTGAACCCTAAGACAGCAGGAACCTCACATTTCCACTGTAGAGCCTAAACTTCCCCCAGTCCTGGGACCCTAGGGTAGGGCCCACTTTCCTGTAGGCAGTATATTTTTTAATGGCTTCTTTTAGAAGTGTTAGAATTCAGGGAATCACTGCAGTTTCCCTTCTTAAAGAATAAAGGGATTTCTCCGGGAGTTGGGTAGAGCTGAGGCTACAGGAGAGGGACGCTTGGCAGTGAGGGAGGACAGGAGCTGGCTTTTCAACTGTAGTCAGTGAGAGGGTTCCAGGACTCCACCAGGGGAATGAGCTCTGTAGGTCCTGATTCTCTGTGCCTGTTTCTACACTCATGTGACGGCAACAAATGCCCACTAGAGTCTCCATTTGTGAGCTAAATGGGGTTTAAAAACACATCATGACCACCGTGCACCCTTTGGCAAGGTGGCATTTTGTCTCTTGAAGTTTTCTCCTATTTATTTAAAGGCTACAGTTAGTCAAACTAGATCATTTAATTCCTTCTTTGCTTTTGCAGTCGTAAAATTCTTAAGGGCATGTTACATAACCTCCTAGACACAATACATATTAATGCGCTATTTAAATGAGGGTTTTTGCCGAACACCCAGTATCCGATGATGTAATTTGATGAAAAGGAGTATATCTCTCTCAAAGTTATTCCTCCATGTTTCTTTCAGCCCTTACATTTTCACTTAAAGCTTTGGAAACAAAGGATAGGCCCTTTATTTAATATTCATTAGGCTTTACTGTTTTCTACTTCTCTTGCACAGTGAGAAACATTGATTCATACAAAACCTACTGAAACTACAGTTTCTGAAAACACGGAGACGCGATTAGCTTTGGTTTTACATTCTTTGGGATCTTTCTTTTACTTTGACTAGTGATTCTCAAAAGTTTTCAGAGGATGAGGTTGACAAAAAAAACATCTCAGCTTTTTGGAGGTACATTTTGAGATAACTATCTACCTTAAACTAAAATCACGTATAATGGTTTATGAGTTACAAACCATCAAACATAAGATTCTTAAAGAGAAATATTGTATATATCAAGTGTTTCAGGAGTATTTATGAGAGAAAATTTAAGAATAGAAACCTTTGCCTGATAACACTTTTTCCCTAAAAATTGGAACCGTTATCATTTATCTGAGCCACAGGACATCTTGTCCTACTTATGAAACATCAGCCTTCTCCAAGAATGATCTTAGCCACCAGGCTGGTTAGATAATTAAGACCAACTATTTGTTTTGGCTTTTGCCACTTAGCATGTTAACTCTCAGGGCCATGCTGCAAGCACCTGTCTGCTTTCTTATTCTCCCTCTGTTCTGATGTCTTTCAGCAGTGTTGCTTTTCAGGTTTCTCTAGCTCATTAACTACCTTGCTGCTCTGGACAATACTCCAGAGGTATTAACTGGCACTTTTCCCTAGTTGAATCTCCTCTTTTCTTTCTGAGAGCATTTGCGTTATCCAAACAAATCCTTTGCTATCATTTCTCTGTCTTTATGGGTGTCTGTGGCACTTATTTCATTTTGTCTCCCCATTAGCTATACAGCACTGTTTACTCCTCTTCTCATCATTAGTGAATTCACAGAAGGTTCAGCGTCACCAGAGACTCTTCTGGTTATTTGTGTCAAGACCTCACTATCCTCAGAGGGACAAGTACCTAGAGACCTGTATTGTTTGAAGACATACAAAGTGTTTTAGCCCATGAAGGGGCCATTTTTGAAGAAGGCTTTCATGAAATATTTCTCCTGTAAATCAGGTGATCTGCTTGTGTGTCGTCAAATGTCTCTCGACATTATTCCCTTTTGCCATTTTGATCATACGTGTTCATTCAATAATGTATCTAACACTGCTTTTTTAATTGTAATCTCTCTGTTTGAATATGATCAACAAGTTATCTATAGACTTCCCAAGAAGACTTTTCCAGTTGGTCCTTCTACCTCCAATGTTTTGGTAAAGATTTTTTTCTTTTAAAAAATTTTATTATCTTTATTTATTTTTAATTTCTATATTGGGGGATTAATGGTTTACAGTAGACAGTAAAATACAATAGTTTGTACATGCATAACATTTCCCAGTTCTCCACATCATAATTCAGCCCCCACTAGGTCCTCCTCTTCCATCATGTCCCAGGACCTGAACCCTCCCTTACTCCCACCCCAGAGTCTTTTACTTTGGTGCAAGACACTAGCTCCAGTCCAGGTTCTGCTTAGAGTTTTCCTTTCTGTTCTTGTTTCTCAACTTCTGCCTATGAGTGAGATCATCCCATACTCATCCTTCTATTTCTGACTTATCTCACTTAACACGATTCCTTCAAGCATCTTTGTTTATTTCTTTATTGGATAGAGACATCCAGAAATCAAGAGAGAATGAGCTGGTAGGGAGAGAGACAGAAAGATACCTGCAGCCCTGCTTCACCACTTAAAAAACATTCCCCCTGAAGGTGGGGGCTGGGGGCTGGAACTCAAGTCCTTGCACATTATAACATGTGAGCTCAACCAGGTGTGCCACCACCTGGCCCCAAGATTTTATTCCAGTTGTTTTATTAGAGAAACAATAGTTTATAAGACAGTTACTGTCACACAGATACAGTTTCTCATCTCCTTGTGACAGGGGTCTGCATACCACTCCAACCATCAGCTTAAGTGCTCCCTGACCATTGTTCATTGAGAATGTGAATTTATCCAACCTTTCTGGAGAACAATTTGGGAATTCATCAAAATATTAGGAATGGCTCTATCCTATGTTTGGCAATTATTTTCCTAGGGAGGACTTATCCAAAACAGACACACACAAAAAACCCATGTGCTGGGAGTTGGGCGGTAGCGCAGTGGGTTAAGGGCATGTGGTGTGAAGTGCAAGGACCCGTGGAGTAAGGATCCCAGTTGGAGCCCCCGGCTCCCCACCAGCAGGGGAGTCATTTCACAGGCAGTGAAGCAGGTCTGCAGGTGTCTTTCTGTCCCCCTCTCTGTCTTCCCCTCCTCTCTCCATTTCTCTCTGTCCTAACAATGATGACATCATCAACAACAACAATAACTATAATAATAAAACAATAAGGGCAACAAAAAGGAATAAATAATAAATAAATATTTTTTTAAAAAAACCTACATGGAGGTTATAGCAGTACTATGTGGAATAGTCCAATCTTGAAAGTAACCCAGATGCCCACTGACAGATATGCATACACAATGAATATTACTCAGCTATAAGAAACAATGAAATATTCTCATGTATCAAATATTGGGCAAAACTAGAGGAATCATGTTAAGTGATAAGTCCAATAAGTTATAAGGCAGAAGAAGAAAGACCAATCCGTGATAATTCCATAGATGGAACGTAAGGAAACGGGAAAACATAGGAAACTATTCCCTGGCAGATGAGTCTGAACCCTTTGTTCCTCCTTTGCCAGAGACACTTTTTCAACTATAAAATGTTCTGAGCTTTTCAAATTTCATATCAATTTGTAAACGAATGACCAAAAATAGGACTCTTCATCTGTACAATGAAATACTATGCAGAAGTAAAAAGGAAGTGTTGGCATGCTCCAACCCAGATAATCTCAAGGATGGCAACTGTCTTCTCCTGGTTTTAGTCACCACCATCTACTCTCCTGGAAAGTTTTCACTCTTCTTAGTTTTAGCCTTCATTTTAGGATCAATTTTATTTTTATTTACTTTTAGTTTTTTAAAATTATTATGAGGGATAAATGGTTTACAGCAAATATGGTTGTTAATACTTATGTAAACTTTCTCTGTTTTTTGTGGGTTTTTTTTTGCAAAACATCCTCAAACCCAGCTTCATTCCTCTTCCACTGTGGTGCACTGGGAACTGAGAGCCCCGCTCCCACCCCAAAGTCCTTTACTTTGGTGCAGTAAATCACACCCAGTCCAAGTTCTACTCTGTTTCTCCCCTTTCTATTCTTCTTTCTCAACTTCTGTCCATGAGTGAGAGCATCTCATATTCATCTCTCTCTTCCTGGCTTATCTCACTTAGCATGATTCCTTCAAGCTCCATCCAAGAAAGGTGAATTCATCCTTAAGAAGTTTTTATTATCTTTATTTACATATTGGATGGAGACAGCCAGAAGCTGAGACGAAGGAGGAGATAGCCAGGGGAAGAGGTAGATAACTGCACCATGGCGTTACCACTTTTGAAGAGTTCTCCCTGCAGATAGGGATTAGAGGCTTGAACTTAGCTCCTTTCACACTGTAACTTGCAGCTTGACCAGGTGCGCCACCTCCAAGCCACCAAATTCATCATTCTTAACAGCTGAGTAGTATTCCATAATATACCACAACTTGCTCAGCCACTCATCTGTTGTTGGACACCTGGGTTGCTTCAAGGTTTTGGCTATTACAAATTGTGCTGCTACGAACATCGGTATATATAGATCTTTTTGGATGGGTGTGTTTGGTTCCTTAGGATCTATCTCCCAGGTGAGGATATATTGCAGGGTCATAGGGTAGCTCCACTTCTAGCCTTCTGAGGGTTCTCCAGACTGTTCTCCACAGGAGTTGGACCCACTGCCATTCCCACCAGCAGTGTGGGAGGGTTCCTTTGCCCCACAACCTCTCCAGCACTTACTATTACTACCCTTTCTGCTATATGATGGAGTCTTTCTCATTTCAAACCTATTCTAAGACTAAAAACTTTCTTCCTGCCTGCCAGTCACTTTTCTCATACCATCCAGAAAAATATGCCAACATTTTAAAAACATTTTCTGTCAATCAAGTGATCCAATAACTTGTCTACTGTGCACAATATGCCTAGGGAAGTTAGAAGAGCTATAAAATAATACAAATTGATCATTGTAAATGAAACTTCACTTTACTGCAGGAATTTTCCTCTTAATTCTGCATTTGCTGTGTCACACATATTCTGATAACTCACATTCTCATTTTAGTTTGTTTTCAGGAAAATTCAATTATCATCTGTCACTTCTTCTTTGACCCAGAAGTTGCTTAGAAGCATGTCCTTAAGTCTCCATATTTTGTATGTTTTCCCTGACATACTTCTTGTCATTGATAACTGATTCAACTCCACAGTGGTCAGAGAAGATGCTCAGAGTCAATTCAGTGGTCTTGGGTTTGTTAATACGGCCTTTGTGGTCCAGCATATGATCTACCTTTAACAATGTTCTTTTTGGGCTCTGGTAGAATGCTAATTCTGTTTTCTGTGGGTAAAGTTCTGTGGCTATCAGGTCCAACCTGCCCATCTCCTTAGGGATCTTGTCTTCTTAATCATTTTTTTGTCTATCTGAGGTAGTGAGGTGTTGAAACCTCCTGTTATTGCTGTGCTGCTAAGGATGTTATCTCTTCAGCTCTGTTATTAGTTGCTTCATATATGGTGGTGCCCCAATATATTGGCGGTATAATGAGATCTACCATCTTGCTTAATTGATTCCCTGATCACAATCTTCTATTGTTTGATCTTTCATAAAGTCTGTTGTTTCAGGATGCTCCTGCTTTCTTGTATTATTGTTTTCCAATCTTTCACTTTGAGCCTATTTTTGTCCCACCAAGTTAAATGGATTCCTACAAGCAGCAATTGGATGAATTCTGATTTTTTTTCCCCTCAGGAAAATTTATTTGTTTATTTAAACCAAAACCCTGCTTTACTCTGGCTTATGGTTGTGCCAGGGATTGAATCTGGGACCACAGCACACTTTGCTTTTTTTTTTTTTTTTTTAAATATATATATATATATAATTTTTATTTATAAAAAGGAAACACTGACAAAAACAATAGGATAAGAGGGGTACAACTCCACACAGTTCCCACCACCAGATCTCCTTATCCCATCTACTCCCCTGATAGTTTTCCTATTCTTTATCCTCCTGGGAGTATGGACCCAGGGTCATTGTGGGATGCAGAAGGTGGAAGGTCTGGCTTCTGTAATTGCTTTCCCGGCTGAATATGGGCGTTGACAGGTGGATCCATACTCCCAGTCTGCCTCTCTCTTTCCCTAGTGGGGCAGGCCTCTGGGGAAACGGAGCTCCAGGACACATTGGTGGGGTCGTCTGCCCAGGGAAGTCTGGTTGGCATCATGTTAGCATCTGGAACCTGGTGGCTGAAAGAAGAGTTAACATATAAAGCCAAGCAAATTGTTGACTAATCATGAACCTAAAGGCTGGAATAGTGCAGATGAAGATTCGGGGGCGGGGGGGGGGGGTCTCTGTTTTGTAGATTTAGAACTTCTTGGAGAGCAGGGCTAGTGGAAAAGTTCTAAAGGGACACAGAGCTTCTATCTTGACCTTTTGGTTAATGTGAGAAAGGTGAGTATTTTCTTCTTTTGCCCCTTGATGATTTGTTGTTTTCAGGAAGAATCCTTCCTTAAAAGGGCCTCAGCAGTGGGAGGGAGGCTTTCATTGGGGTGAACTCTCCTCTGATGTGATGTTTGTTGTGGTATGACCGCTGTGATTGGCTGGCACCAGTCCTGTTCTCCTTACCTTTTTCTAGAATAACATTAGTTCTAACAGCTGGTATGTGGAACATCTCAAATGCTTATCAATAATAATGGGTTACCAGCATGTGATACATCCATACAATGAAATATTAGTCAACAATTAAAAAGAAACAAGTACCAACATGCTTCAACATGGATGACCCAAAACCAAACATGTCAAGTGAAAGACATCAGGTACAAAAAGTATACTCCATTTATGAAAAAGTTTAGAACTAGGAAAATCTATAAAGACAGAAGGTAGATTTGTATGGGGTGATTGCAAAGGGACACTTTCTTTTATTTGTTTGTTTTGGGTTTTATTGGGAGGAGAGTGGCAATGAAAGAAATGTTGTGAACATAGTCTGTGGAACTTGCCCATAACTCAGTTAGTATACTGGAAGCCACTGAATTGTGTCTTTGTGGATTAATTTTATGCTTTTTAAATCATGTCTCAATAAAGAAAATAGAATCTTCTTAAGCACATACAAGACTGGAGAGGTCTGAGAAACCAAAGCATTTCTTAAGTAGTCATGATATTCTAATTGATTCCTTTGGGACATACCATCGAGGGAGAATTTCTAAGTTTATAATCATTACACAAAATGAATAATTATAAAGAATAATAAGTTACTGAATGCACTAAAACTCCATGAGTCTATCAATAATAAAGACATAGATCAAAACGTCATACCTTAAACAACAATTAGTCCAAAATATAACCAATGTTATAGTGTAAAATTACAAAATTTTACAAAAGAGCACAGAGGAAATCTGCTAGAGAGATTAGGTTCGTGAGGATTCTTTTTTTTAAAAAAAGTCTGTTTGGGCCTGGAAATGGTGCACCCACTTTAGTGTGGACATCTCCATGCTTAACGACTCAGGTTTGAGCCCCTGCTGCCCACCTGCAGTGGGGACACTTCATGAAAGATGACACTGAGGTATTTCTTTTTCTCCCTTTCCCTCTCATTTTCTCTTTGTTCTATCAAATAACAAGAAATGGGCGTGGGAAGGGAAGGGAAGGGAAGGGAAGGGAAGGGAAGGGAAGGGAAGGGAAGGGAAGGAGAAGGGAAGGAGAAGGGAAGGGAAGGGAAGGGAAGGGAAGGGAAGGGAAGGGAAGGGAAGGGAAGGGAAGGAGAAGGGAAGGGAAGGGAAGGGAAGGGAAGGGAAGGGAAGGGAAGGGAAGGGAAGGGAAGGAGAAGGAGAAGGAGAAGGAGAAGGAGAAGGAGAAGGAGAAGGAGAAGGAGAAGGAGAAGGAGAAGGAGAAGGGAAGGGAAGGGAAGGGAAGGAGAAGGGAAGGGAAGGAGAAGGGAAGGGAAGGGAAGGGAAGGGAAGGGAAGGGAAGGGAAGGGAAGGGAAGGGAAGGGAAGGGAAGGGAAGGGGAAGGAGAAGGAGAAGGAGAAGGAGAAGGAGAAGGAGAAGGAGAAGGAGAAGGAGAAGGGAAGGGAAGGGAAGGGAAGGAGAAGGGAAGGGAAGGGAAGGGAAGGGAAGGAGAAGGAGAAGGAGAAGGAGAAGGAGAAGGAGAAGGAGAAGGGAAGGAGAAGGAGAAGGAGAAGGGAAGGAGAAGGAGAAGGAGAAGGAGAAGGAGAAGGAGAAGGAGAAGGAGAAGGAGAAGGAGAAGGAGAAGGAGAAGGAGAAGGAGAAGGAGAAGGAGAAGGAGAAGGAGAAGGAGAAGGAGAAGGAGAAGGGAAGGGAAGGGAAGGGAAGGGAAGGGAAGGAGAAAGGAAGAGAAAGAAAGGGAAAGGAAGGGAAAGGAAGTGAAGGGTAGGAAATGGAAGGGAAGGGAACAGAAGGGAAGAAAAAGGAAAGGAAGGAAGGGAGTGAGGCATGGAGGGAGGGAGGACCACCAGGAACAATAAATTCATCAGGCTAACCTTAGTGGCAATAAAAAAGAAAATGAAAGAAAACATGAGTGACTGTGTATTGGATTAGAGGACAGTGGTAATCTTTCCAATTGAGGAATCAAAGACCAAAATCATACAGAAATAAATTGACAGTTTTCACTGTGTAAAACTAACTTATTATTCCAATCATTTTTTATTTGTGATTAATAGTGGTTTACAAGATTGTAAGATTACAGGGTATGCTTTTAACACTTTTGTTAATGAATAGCAAATTAAAAATTCAAAAACAAAGGAAATGGAAGGCATTTTCAGAGTAGACATCACAGAGTTAATATCCTCGGAGATGTCCCGGCTTCCCATCCTCTTCACATTTCTTGAACAGGAAAGTTAAAATCATCCCACCCCTTGGGCAAGAGGTTTGGCTCTGTAGGCTCTCCCAGGTGTCACTCAATGAATTCGATCAGCTAACTGCTATTAATAGGAATCACTTGTACAAATATTCTCAGCTCTAAAGAATTAGCCAAAGTCTTCCTGGAGGCAAGATTCTGCTTTTTGATGGATTCTTTTGAAGCCTAATTCCCAAATGATTAAACAGATCTGAATTTTAGTTGTCGGTTAGAAGTGGGGTCAGGCTAGTAGGGAGTCTAAGTGAAGTGTTTGTGAGTCTCCCGGCCAATTGATACAGATCGCTAGCTATTTGAGATTTTATGTTTCTTTTTTTTTTTTTTCTCAGTAAAAATTCAGTAAGCTTAAAAGGAGCCAGATGGACAATGAATCGGTCTGTTTAGCCACAGGAGAGATACTGCATGAATATTCGCTTCTCTGTATTCTTTTTGTCAGCGTAAACATCACCTTGTCTGCTTGTGAGGACAATAATATCTAATAATAATTCTCAGTATTTTTCAACTGCAGAGACCTTCAGAAATCTAACTATTTTCAAGACAGCTCTGTCAGTGGGGTATGATTGATTATTTCTATTCTCATGGAGAAATTGAGAACATTTTAGAGAGGAAGAGATGAGTCAGAATCAGAATTGACTCAGGGGAAAGTCTCGATATTTCTTCCCCTCTGAATTTGCTACCAAAAAAATAAATAAATAAATAACGACTCTTCAGGAATCATGTGAAATTATTATAGCACAGAGACCACCGATTCAATCAAAGAGCAGCACCTATACTGTAGTTCCATTTATTTTTCTTGGGCCAGATGTACCTCTGAGGTAGTAGCGTCACTAGAAAGGTGAGAAGTCACAACTTCCATTAGCAACCTTCCAGTCTATTCTCTGAACACATAGGACCTGAGAGTTTCTTCTTTGGGCATTGGTTGATGTGTTTTCTTCTCATCAACGTCGCTCCTCTTCCCAGAGGATTCCCTATTTTTCAGCTTAGAAATCTTTGAGGAGACAAGGGGGACAGACTGTATTTCTTCAATAAGTTGCCTAAGACCTAGAAGTCTCTTTTAAGTAGAAATTCACAGCCATATGCCTTCATGTGATGGGAAATGGAAAACAGAACTGAAGAGGATGGTGACGAAATGGCCGTTGCTATGGAGATATCCTACTCGTCCAGGCTCATTCTAGCCTTTCAGCATTTGCTCTGGACAGTGTTTCTCCGAGGCTATAGTGTGTTGGCATTATCCAGAAGGGCTCCGTGGGGCACAGGTAACTAGCTGCAGATTTTCTGATTCAGTGGGTCTAGGGTGGAACCTTACAATGTGCATTTCTTACAAGTCACCAGGGGTAGCCTGAGAGGGGCCAAGTCTGTGTAGCCAGTCATTTTTGTGAAGCCTGCAAGCCAATCAGGACTCCTGCAGATCAACTTTCACAACTCACTCTTTCAGAGGAAACATGAACTTTGAAGCCCATTTAAATGAAACACTGCCCCCCACAAAACTGCTTCTTATGTGTGTGTCTATATCACAATGAATTATAACTCATATAGTCTGATTTGTATCCATAACACCCTAGCTTTTTTGATCACCCCTTTGTTATATAAGCACCTACATTTTTTTCCCTCCCCCCCCCCCGTTGACTAGTAAAAGCTTAAGATTTTCCTCTCTAGTTCTTTATAGAAAAAAAAACAAAAAAAACCAAAACACCAAAATCAAAGTGCAGACTCCTGATCTAGTGAATGTTGTTGGTCTGGGGATGACCGCTCTAAACTGCTTTGATCAAATACTCATTCTGCTCACTGGCACAGCGGAGCCTATCTTGGTCTATCACGTGTGATAAGAAATATTACTCTCCATTGACCATTGCACTCCAGGCAGGGAATCTGTGGGGTCCAAAAACATCCATTATCATTTGTTTAGAAAAGAACTGAACATGGTGAGACCCTAAAGGACAGAGAAGAAAATTTCCTCTATTCCCCTTGGTTCTTCTCAACTGATAGAGCGATCAAATTAACATGGGTTAGATGAGTAGGTAAAAATAACCAAATAAGTTACATATGATGGAAAATGTACACAGATGTGAATTTTTTTTAATATTTATTTATTCCCTTTTGTTGCCCTTGTTGTTTTATTGTTGTAGTTATTGATGTCGTTGTTGGATAGGACAGAGAGAAATGGAGAGAGGAGGGGAAGACAAAGGGGGAGAGAAAGATAGACACCTGCAGACCTGCTTCACCGCCTGTGAAGTGACTCCCCTGCAGGTGGGGAACTGGGGACTCAAACCAGAATCCTTACGCCCGGTCCTTGCACTTGGCGCCACCTGCGTTTAACCCGCTGCGCTACCTCCTGGCTCCCTAGATGTGGACTTTTAAAGTAAATGAAGCAAAAACCAGGTGCATAGACACATCCTGAGCTAAGGAATGAGGAGTCTGGGGTTTCAGGCAACGGAGATGGGACTCAAATGGTGATCTGACGGTGACTAATACGATACAATAAATAACCAGGTGACCTGCAACTAGATGTCTGTCGTGTAATATTAGTAGGTTTTGCTGATAGAAAAGCTATTTCTGTAGCAATCCTATTCTTGGATAAATCCCCAATTTTCATATTTTCTAGGTAAAAGATGTGGTCAAAAGTTTCTCATGAATTTGAAGGAATTCAATCAGCTTGAAATGTCAGCCTGGATGTCAAAGTGACTTGTTTTAGGAAAGTTTAATCTATAGATCCTGCAGGCACTTATTTGGAAATCCTGGGGAAGGCAGACTCTTCAACAATCAGCTGAAATGTTTGTTTTTATTGGAATCCTGGGGCTTCATCACTCCAGACCAACTTTTTTTTTTTCCTCCAGGGTTATCGTTAGGGCTCAGTGTCTGCAATATGAATCCACTGCTCCTAGAGGCCATGTTTTTCTCATTGTTGTTGTTGTTATTGTTGTTGTTGCTGCTATTGTTGTTGTTAAGTAGGACAGAGAGAAATTGAGAGAGGAGGGGAAGGTAGAGAGGGGAGAGAAAGATAGTCACCTGCTGACCTGCTTCACTGTTTATGAAGCAACCCCTGTCCCCTGCAGATGGGGAGCCAGGGACTTGAACCAGAATCCTTGCGCCATCCAGACCAACTTTTTCAGCTAGAAAGGTAAGAGAAAAAGACAGAAACATAGTTTGGCACTGAAATTTCCTTCCTTCTGTGTGGTAGGGGCTGGGCTCAAACTTAGATTGTTTTCATGACAAAACAAATGAACTATTTAAGTGAGTTATCTTGCCAACCATATCAGAAGAATTTTGTTGTTGTTAAATCATTTGATTGCAGGTCTAATGGTTCACAGCATAGTTGGCACACCCACCCACCCTCTGCTGGGGATATACCCTAATTAAATAAACACATTCATCCAAAGAGATCTCTGTATGCAACTATGTTCATAGCAGCACAATTTGGAATAGCTCAGATCTGGAAGCAACCCAGGTGTCTTAACACCAGATGAAAGCTGTGCTGTGCATGCACATGGAATGCCACCCAGCTCTAAGGAATGATGAAGTCACCTTCACCTCATCTCCGATAGAACCGGAAGGAAGAATGTGAAGTGATGAAACTCAGAGTGACTTCTATGTAGGTGAAATGTATTTGGGATGTCCCACCCATATTTCCAAGGTTTCTCCTTCCAGCCATCCCAGATGTGCAAAAGCTTTTCTGTTCTTCACAAAGATCTTTCCCCACAAACATGCCTCTCTATAATCATCTCCTAAACTATGTGATGAATAAGTAAATTGAAGAACAAATCTTCAAAATTTAAAGTCAATCTTGTGATTAATTCCAAATGCTTTAGATGCGTTGGAATTGGTGTTTTCTTGAACATGTAACATTGTATGTTGCCGTATTATTTGGACATTATCACATTGAAAAATAAAACACTTTTTTTGGAAAAAAAAATTCTTGACTTTTTCTGCCCCCACTGGCCAATTTTGTTATCAAGAGTAGATATGTCTATATAAAAACCTGAGGAAGGGGAGCCGGGTGGTAGCGCAGTGGGTTAAATGCCCGTGGCGGAAAGTGCAAGGACCATTGTAAGGATCCCAGTTCGAGCCCCCAGCTCCTCATCTGCAGGGGAGTCGCTTCACAGGCGGTGAATCAGATCTGCAGGTGTGTATCTTTCTCTCCCCCTCTCTGTCTTCCCCTCCACTCTCCATTTCTCTCTGTCCTATCCAACAACAATGACATCAATAAATACAACAATAAAACAAGGGCAACAAAAGGGAATAAATAAATATTTAAAAAAACACCAGAGGAAGATGAAGTTTTCTACTGCAGTGTCTTAGAAAAGGACTACTATCTGAATCATGCCTATTAATGAAAACTGGAGGTGTCTCCAAGGAAAGCTTTGTAATCTTGATTCTTCTACTGGACTTGTCAACTCAGTTCTTCTTTCTTTCTTTCTTTCTTTTCTTTAAGTTATTTATTCATTGCCTCCAGGGTTATCTCTGGGGCTCGGTGCTGGCACTACAAATCCACTGCTCCTGGAGGCCATTTCTTCCATTTGACTGGATAAGACAGAGAGAAACTGGGGGGAGGGGAGGCTGAAGAAAAAGAGAAGGGAAGGGAGAAAGATAGACACCTGTAGACCTGCTTCATCAGCTTGTGAAGCTTCCGCTTTGCAGCTGGGGAGTGGGGGCTCAAACCCGGATCCTTGCGGGGGTCCTTGCTCTTAATACCATGTGTGCTTAATCAGGTGCGCCACAGCCCAGCCTCTCAAGTCTTCTTTCTCGGGTTCAGACTATAGTGAAACCCTGAAAAAAAATAAGCAAACTGATAGCAAGATAAAGGTAGGTTGTGTTGGCACATTGAGCGTGGCCAGTGGCAGAAAATTATTGATCAATTTCCCTGTTTAAAGCTGGACACACAATTTGGAAGTGCCTAGCTATTATGACAGTCGGGAAAGATAGCAGTATAGTGCAGTAATTAAGTGTTCTGGAGTCATCCAGTCTAATCTGAGCTCACTAAAAGTGTGAGCATGGCTTCCTCACACCATCTCTTCCCATGTGCAGTGGTGTGATAATCACAGCTACTCAGATGTGACTGTAAGGTGCTGCTACACAGGAGAAAATCCTCCCTCCTCTGGCTTCTCTGACTGGAGAAGAAGTCAAAACATGGGTAAGGGAGATAGTGTTATGGTTATGTAAACTAACTCTAATACCTGAGGCTCCAAGGTCCCAGGTTCAATCTCTTATAGCACCATAAGCCAGAGCTGAGCAGTGCATTGGTAACAAAGGAAGATTCAACACATCATATAGATTAGCAAAGAAAAACTGGATTAAATAATGTGGGCAAGCTACAGTGATTATGTAGGCCCTATCCTCCAAATAAATGCCCAACAAAGGGGTCAAGCAGAGGGCCTGAGGACACCAAGACATGAGGAAGAAGATTTTACATGGTGAGAAACATTCACCTCACAGTACTCTAAGACATGACAGCATTCTGAGACAGACGACATGCTTATATACAGCCCGTGCCTGGATATTGCCTCAGAACGGAACTCTCACTGGCTGTTAGCAGAAGCAGTCATCTCTTCTTCAGTTAGGGAGAGAGGGAAGGGATTGGGTGAGAGATGCAATCTTTCCTTAGTCTCCAGGAAACTAATTGATTTTGTCCAATATGTCAAGGTGGTATGTATTGGAAAAGGCTTACTGTGGACTTCTGGGAAAATTTCTCTCTGACCCTTTTGAGAAATACTGGCCCCACAAAGGATTACGAAGGATATCCCAAGATATCCAGAATAAGGATTTTCAACAGGTGTCACTTTGGTATGTGGGATTATTTTGAGCAGAGCTCATTCAACATACTGCAGTGTCCTGGGGGGAACTTTGACTTCTCTCTTAAATACTCAGAGCTCTCAAGTGGCGATTTTCTCGCTCTCTCTTTCTTTCTTCCTCTCTCTCTTTTGCCTCCGGGGTTATCGCTGGGGTTCAGTGCCTGAACTATGAATCCACTGCTCCTGGAGCCCATTTCCCCGATTTTGTTGTTGCTGTTGTTATTGGATAGGACAGAAAGAAATGGAGAGGGGAGGGGAATAACAGAGAGGCGGAGAGAAAGATGGACACCTGCAGACCTGCTTCACCGCTTGTCAAGTGTCCCCGCTTCAGGTGGGGAGCTGGGGGCTCGACCAGGATCCTTGTGCCGGTCCTTGCGCTTCGTGCCATGTGCACTTAACCAGATGTGCCACTGGGCCCTTTCTTTCTTTTCCTCCCTCTCTCCCTCCCTCCCCTTCTTCCTTCCTCTCTTCCTTTCCCTTTATTCCCTCCCTTCCTTCCTCTTCCTTCCTTCCTTTTTCTCTTTCTTGCTTTCATTCTTTCTTTTTCTGAGGAAGCTAGAAATAGAGTCGGAGAGAGAGAGAAAGAGAGAGAGGGTGACAGCAGATGCACTGCTCCACCACTCACAAAATGTTGGCCCTGCCACGTATATTGATTTTCCATGTGTACTGAGATAAATTTCCATGGATTTTCCATGTGTATTGAGATAAATTTTGTTATTTTTCTCTTATGAACCTGTTGGATTTAATTTAATTGTTCTGCCAGTCTGAGAACTCAGGGGGGTGGGAGAGAATTTTCTTTGTCCAACAGTTCATATCGATAATAGACAAAGTATGTAGGACAGTACCCAGCACATGACTTAGTGCCACTTACTGTAGCTTGGTTTTGCTATTCGTTTATCCAGAGATCCCTTTGGACAGAAATCATTCATGGATTTGTGCTTCACTCTAAGCCTATTCATTCACCCACTTGAATCTCATCACAGATGTCTGATCTGAAGATGATCCATCATGCTTCATCCATTCACTAAGAAATACTTTTGAAGACCTCCATCAAGGTAAGCACCTTTGAGATTTGGAGATGGAGTATGAGTTGCCCCAAAAGGAAGCCTAGCCATCTCAGCAATATAATTTGGTGAACTAGGGATCCTTTTTAAATTTTTTAAAAATTATTTGTTTATTTTCTTTTTGTTGCCCTCATTGTTTTAATTGTTGTTGCAGTTATTGTTGTTGTTGATGTTGTCATTGTTGGGTAGGACAGAGAAATGGAGAGAGGAGGGGAAAACAGAGAGGGGGAGAGAAAGACAGACACCTGCAGACCTGCTTCACCGCCTGTGAAGTGACTTCCCTGCAGGTGGGGAGCTGGAGGCTCGAACCGGGATTCATAGGCCGGTCCTTGTGCTTTGCACCACATGCGCTTAACCCGCTGCGCCACCGCCTGACTCCCGAACTAGGGGTTCTTATAGAGGGAGAAAGAATCTATAGCTCCCTCTATAAGAATTCCTAGTCACTGACATATATATATATATATATATATATATATATATATATATATATATATAATTTCATCTGCTCAATTTCTACTTTTGGATTACTGTTTATTAAACAATTGTTCCTGCTTAATATCTTACTGCCTTTCAGCCACCAAATTGCAAACACTATTATGACACCATCCTGACTTCCCTAGGGCAGATGACCTCACCAATGTGTCCTGGAAACTACCTTCCCCAGAGCCCTGCCCCACTAGAGATGAATAGAAACAGCCTGGGGGTGTGGATCCACCTGCCATCACCCATGTCCAGTGGGGAAGCAATTACAGAAGCCAGAACTCCCACCTTCTGCACGCCATATGGATCCTGGGTCCATACTCCCAGAGGGATAAAGAACAGGGAAGCTTCCAATGGAGGGGAAGGGACATGGATATCCTGGTAGTAGAAACTGTATGGAATTGTACCCCTGTTATCTCACAATCTTATTCATCATTTTAAATAATTAATAATACACAAATAAATAAAACTTACATGTCTAGAGCTTATTGCTGCTATTTTTATCTGGATTAGATGCTTAAGAAATGTTTATTACAGAATTAAGAATGTTTATTACAGACCCAAAGATTCCTCTGAAAAATGAAAGCCCGTCAACCCTGTAACTTCCTCTCAGACGTGAACCTGGGCCTGAGTTAGCACCTGGAACAGCATCTCTACGTCATGGGCCAGCACCAGGGCTGGATTCCTTGCTCTGGATGCCAGGAACCTGTACCCCATCACAGAGATGTCCTGACCCTCGGAGACATGGTGGTGATTCCAACTCTAGGCTTCCTACTAATTGCGATGAACACAGCTCAGAATTTAATTCCAAGTGGCAGTCACACACTGACTGTTTCCCTACGTAACTCAGTGTTCTTTTTTTCTTCTGTGGTATACTGAACAGAGTATGCGTCGATGAGTGAGGTTGAGAGAAGGAAGTTCAGCATTATACTGCAAGGCATACAGCGAGCTGAGAAGCTTTCCGATTACGGAGCCATTCATTAGGGAAGAATCAGGGAACAGCCCCTGATAATTCACAGACAGCCGCTGTTCACTGTGACTTTATGATCTGAGACAATACTCATCATTACTGCTTAATTGGTTTTTAATAGAAATACACAGTTTTATATAATTCTAAATTGAGAAGCAGTTAGACATCCAGGTGCTAGGAAATGTTTCTTTATTCAATTACCTGACTTAAAAAAAAATCCAGTTATGCAAATAAGCTGGGTCATTAACAGACATCCACATCAAGTCTCTGTTGCATGAAATGGTAAATGCACACTAATGCCAATATTGCTTCATAATGAAAGTCCTATTTCCATCCTTGTATGAGTCTAATCATAGCTAACATATAACTCATAACCAAGTGGGTCCATAGTTCCTATTCATGAGCTCCATCAAAAGTCTGTCAACAAATGTTTCTTGGACAGTGACTCCATACAAGATGTAAAAATAGCATTTTAGTGCTAATTAGACAAGCAACAGATCTCTGTCCTGATATCTAAGCACATTCATTTCTGTTTGGACAATAAGATGTTTGAAACATGATAGCTAGCAATAGAAGACAACATACGGGAGTCGGTTGGTAGCGCAGCGGGTTAAGCGCACATGGCGCAAAGCTCAAGGACCGGCAAAAGGATCCCGGTTCAAGCCCCCGGCTCCCCATCTGCAGGGGAGTCGCTTCACAGGCGGTGAAGCAGGTCTGCAAGTGTCTGTCCTTCTCTCCCCCTCTCTGTCTTCCCCTCCTCCCTCTCCATTTCTCTCTGTCCTATCCAACAACAACATGAATAACAACAATAATAACTACAACAACAATAAAAAACAAGGGCTACAAGAGGGAAAATAAATAAATAAATATAAAAAATTAATAAAAAGAAGACAACATATACTGAGAGTCAAAATGATGAAATAAAAAAAAGAACATTCGCTATAGGATTCAGCAGGGTATATTGCTCATTTATTTCATCTTGTCTGTTTCATGAAAGTTGGGTTGATTACATGGAAGAACTGGAAGTGGAGAACATCCCCTGGTGTGACTTGGGAGTCAGCAGCTTCTTCCACACCTGGGACCTTGGTAAATACGGCATCCTGGGAGCTGGGCGGTAGCGCAGCTGGTTAAGCACACGTGTTGCGCGAAACCTAAGGATCCCGGTTCAAGCGTCTGCAGGGGAGTCGCTTCACAGGTAGTGAAGCAGGTCTGCCAGTGTCTCTCCTCCTCTCTGTCTTCCCTTCCTCTTTCCATATCTCTCTGTCCTATCCAACACCGACGACATCAGTAACAACAGCAATAATGACTACACAACAACTATAAAAAAAAGGGCAACAAAAGGGAAAATAAATATATAATTTTATTTTAAAATATATGCCATCCCAACACTCCAGCCAATTGACAGAATCAATGGCTCAGAGACTGTGCGTGTACGTGTGCGTGTGCGTGTGCGTGTGTGTGTGTGTGTGTGTGTGTGTGAAAATCCTCTAGCCCTATAGATGAAGGCACTCTGGTGGAGGAGTTCTGTGACAGTGCAATTGTATTTGTTTTCCTCTGGTGCTGAAAACTTTATCTAATAGGCTACTTGACACTTCATCTTGTGTCTGATGGGTTTCTTAATCAACATGTAAAAGAGAATTCTTTTTTTTAAATTTTATTTATTTTCCCTTTTGTTGCCCTTGTCTTTTTATTGTTGTTATAGTTATTTTTGTCGCTGTTGTTGGATAGGACAGAGAAATGGAGAGAGGAGGGGAAGACAGAGAGGGGGAGAGAAAGACAGACACCTGCAGACCTGCTTCACCGCCTGTGAAGAGACTCCCCTGCAGGTGGGGAGCCGGGGGTTCAAACCAGAATCCTTACACCGGTCCTTGTGCTTTGTGCCACATGCACTTAACTCACTGCGCTACTGCCCGACTCCTGTAAAAGAGAATTCTTAATTTTCTCTTAACATATTTGCTTTCTCTCTGTTCTTGGTAAACAATACTAGCATCCTACCAGTTAATAAGTTTAAGTGGAGACATTGTTGTGAACTCTTTGAATTTTTCTACTCTTCATAGCTAACAATACACAGCATTTCCTGTCATTTCCATTATCAGAATGTCATCTGGACATGCTCCCTTTAGTTCATTTCCATGGATACCACTTTGCCTGGGCAACTGTGCAGGGTATGTGAGTGGTCTTTCTGCCCATTCTTGCTCTAGCCTAATCAATTTCCATCTAAAAGCAGTATTGTCTTAGAAAATGTTGGCCGCTTAGTATCACTTATCTGCAGGGAACAATGACCTATTTGTCTTCAAATAAAGCTAAAACCAAAAGGCTCTCCTTGGTCTGAGTCCCAGGGTTCAGCCGAATTGACCTTTCAAGAATTCTTTCAATGCACTTAGCTCCTTTGCACCCTGGATCTTTGCAGCAGATTACCTAACTCTTCACATGGTCCCTCCAGGTCTTTCACAGCCGGGAGTAAGTGTCCTGCCTTGAAATTGCCTCTCTAAAGTTCAGCTAGTTGGAAACCCCTTCCCTGTTACATACAATCACATCTCATTTTCAGTTGTGCTCCTTTAAGTCTGTCTCTGCAAACAGGAATCTAAGTATAAACCCCATAATTTTGTTTTATTTCTATGACCCAACAACACACAAACAACATGGATTATCAGGACATACACGTATGTTGTTTTTCTTTTCCACATATAGGTATGACAAGGAGACAGATATGTTCTGCATGTAGAAGACATCTAGATGTCGATGATCAGCTGTTCATTCGAAAGTGGAGTATAGGCCTGACTCTGTAGTGTAGTCATGGGTTTGCTTTTAGATCTACAAACAGCATTGTGTGGGTAAATGAGTCTCCCTGATGAAATGGAGATAAGAGTGTTCTCTGAATATCTACGTCCCAACTTAAATATGAGGTAAATAGGGGCCGGCTGGTGGCACACCTGGTTGAGTGCATATGTTACAGTGCACAAGGACCCGGGTTCAAGCCTCTACTCCCCACCTGCAGGGGGAAAGCTCTGAGAGCGGTGAAGCAGGGCTGCAGCTGTCTCTCTGTTTCTCTTCTTCTGTACCTCTCCCTTCCTCTCAATTTCTGGCTGTCTCTACCCAGTAAATAAAGCTAATAATAATAAATTAAAAAAACCCTGAAAAATAAATCTTAAAAAAGTGAAGTAAATAAGCAAGACTTCTAGTTTCCTGAGGTGTTTTGGATTAAGTCCTTTTGAGAGCTAAGAAAAAATGTTAATATATATATATATATATATATATATGCATATATAGTGACAGTATGTACGACTCCCTGTTTCCATATTTAACACAGAACTAAAAGGACTCACGTTTAGAGAGTGTGGGATGCATAATAATGCCCTCTCAAATATGACCATGTCCTAGAGCCCCCCAGAGTAAGTGGATGTATTACAGCAGAGAACAGATGTGGTTAAGTAAAAGGATATTTAGATGAAGTCATCTCACATTATCTGAATGAACCTAAAGTCCTCACGTTGTCCTGAGACGTTATAGCTAGAGAGATGATTAGAAGAGGCCAGGTGGTTGCTCACCTGGTTGAGCGCACATGTTATAATGACCTAGGACCCAGGTTCAAGCCCCCAGCCCCCACCTGCAGGGGGGGGGGGAAGCTTTGTGAGTGGTGAAGCAGGGCTGCAGGTGTTTCTCTGTCTCTCTCCCTCTCTGTCACCCCTTCCCTCTTGATTTCTGTCTGTCTTTATTGAACGAATGAATATAATAATTATTACTTAAACAGAGATATAATACAAAAACAGTGTTCGACTCAGAGAGAAAGTGAGATAAAATTTTTTTTTCTTTGCCTCCTGGGTTATCGCTGGGGCTCAGCGCCTGTTCTATGAATCCACTGCACCTGGAGGCCATGTTTTCCATTTTTTGTTGTTGTTGCTGCTGTTGTTCTTGGATAGGACAGAGAGAAATTGAGAGAGGAGGGGAAGACAGAGAGGGAGAGAGAAAGACAGACACCCGAAGACCTGTGAAGCCCCTGCATGTGGGAAGCCAGGGCTCGAAACCAAGATCCTTGCACCCATCCTTGTGATCACACCAAATGCCATGTGGGCTTATGCCGCAGCACTACCGCCCGGCTCCAGTGAGATAGATTTGAAGATACTTTGTGCTAAATTTAAAGATGGAAAGAAATTATGATCTAAAGAAAGCAGCATCTTCTAGGAACTGGAAAAGACAAAACAGTGAATTATTCCCTAGAACCTCCTGGAGAACCAGCCTCACTTGTCTTTAGCCTAGTGAGACTCATTTTAGATTTCTAGCCTTCAGAAATGTTGGACAATAAATTTATGTTTTCCTAAGCCAATAATTTTATGGTAATTTATCGTAGATTCTATAGAAAAGTAAAACAGGGAGAGTGGGTGGCAAAGATAAGTCTCTTCTTCCTTTTACTCTTAATTTATAAAGACCAGACTTCTCCCTCTGCTGCCAAAAGAGATCATAAAAGTGAAAGAAAAGCACTTTGACTCAAAACAGAGAAGCCTCATCTCCTCACAGGCCCTACACTCTTTATTTCATGTACAGTTCCCACAACTTTGTCAACTAACTACCCAGCCTGCAGCAGATTTAAAATAACAAACGCAGGGAGTTGGGCGGTAGCACAGTGGGTTAAGCACACGTGGCTCAAAGTGCAAAGGCTGGCGTAAGGATCCTGGTTCCAGCCCCCGGCTCCCCACCTGCAGGGGAGTCGCTTCACAGGTGGTGAAGCAGGTCTGCAGGTGTCTGTCTTTCTTTCCCCCTCTTTGTCTTCCCCTCCTCTCTCCATTTCTCTCTGTCCTATCCAACAATGACGATCAATAACAACAATAATAATAACTACAACAACAATAAAAAGGGCAACAAATGGGAAAATAAATAAATATAAAAATAAAATAGAAAATGGTAGTTTATGGGCACCAAAGTAACTGCCATTACAATATGTGATAATGAGTGACTTCAGTGTGACTGAAAAGATGAAAAGATCACAAAAGCCTTCCAGAGACAGACCGGGGAGCAGTGACTGATGTTCAGCAAAGCCTCAGCTCCCGGAAGCCTCAGTCTCTCACCGGAAGCATCAGCACTGCCATCCTTTGAACTGTGACCCTGAAATGTGGAATAGATGTGGAAGTTCCTCCTAATACACCTCTCCACATTTATGACAGATATGCATCTGAATTATTGAAAATAAAAATTATCTAATGTTTCAAGAAAAATTACTATCCAGAAAGGCTTTTCCTTCTCTTCCTTTCTTATTTTTAAATTGCTGCCAGGGTTATGAGTGGGGCTTCGTGCCAGCTCTATGAATCCACTGTTCCCAGCAACGGCCATTTTCCTCCTATATATATATATATATATTTTTTTTCTTTTCTCTAGGGTTACTGCTCAGGCTTGGTGCATGCACTACAAATCCCCTACTCCTGACAGCCATTTTCTCCTTTTTTTTTTTTTTATAGGATAGGACACAGAGAAATTGAAAGAGGAGGGGAAAATAGAGAGGGGGAGAGAGAGAAACCTGCAGACCTGCTTCACTGCTTGTGAAGCGACCCCCCTGCAAGTGGGGAACTGGGGGCTCAAACTGTGATCCTTACACTGGTCCTGTGCTTCATACTATGTGTGCTTAACCTGGTGTACCACCCCCACTTTCCCCCCTATCTTTTTATTTGATAGGACAGAAAGGAATTGACAAGGAAGAGGGGAAGATAGAAAGAGAGAGACAGAGACACAGAGAGAGAGAGAGACCTACAGACTTGTTTCATCACTTGTGAAGCATCCCCACTACAGGTGGGGAGCCCGGGCTTGAACCCATGTCCCTGCACATGGTAACGTGTTCTCTCAGTGAGACGCACCATCAACAGGGCCTCACAGGTTTCTGCTCTAATATCACTTAGTAACATGGTGATTATATGGGCATCTATTATCACAAAAACAGTATCATCGCCTGATATTGTTTTCAAGGGCATATTGAAGGTCCTCTTTCTGGGACTTTACCCCTATCTACCTCCTTTCTGAGAAATACTGTGAAGTGCTTGCCTAACAGTTGACTGCAGTTAGACAAGACTGCTTCTGCCTTCCTGCTCTCCCTGGAGAGTGGCTGTCGGTTGGAAGAGGAGTTCTCAGCAAGCTTCAGGGCTAAGTGCTTACAATGCAATTAGAGGAGGCACAGTTGACATTTAAACATTTATTTCATTTTCCATTTGTAACTAATTAAGCCTCCCCATCAAGCACTGATGCAAAAGAATTATCTCCAATATTCTGCAGATGAGAGAGCTCATATACTTCTAAAAATTCATCTCAACGGTGTAGAGGAGGCCATGTGCCTCCTACTGTGCTTACTGCAATATGCATATACATAATTTAACTAACTAACGAACTAACTAATTAATTAATTAATGCCACTCGTGTTTCTTTCTTCTTTTTTTTTCCCAGGACTTGATGACTGCACAATTCTAGCTCTGTTGGTGAACGTTTTTATTTTGAGGGAGAGGGTGAAAAACAATAAAAGAGAGGCCAGATGGTGGCGCACCTAGCTAAGCACACACATTACAGTGCACAAGGACTTTGGTTCAAGTCCCCGGCCCCCATCTGCAGGGAGAAAGCTTCATGAGTGGTGATGTAGAGCTGCAGGTATCTCTGTCTCTCCCTCTCTATCTCTCCCTTCCCTCTCAATTTCTTGTTGTCTCTATCCAGTAAATAAATAAAGATATATATATATATATATATATATATATATATATATATATATATTTGCCTCCAGGGTTATGCTGGAGCTTGGTGCCTGCACTATAAATCCACTGCTCCTGGAGGCCACTTTTTCTCTTTTGTTGCCCTTGTTGTTTATTGGTGTTATTACTATTATTGTTGTCATTGTTGTTGGATAGACAGAGAAATGGAGAGAGGAGGGGAAGACAGAGAGGGGGAGAGAAAGATAGACACCTGCAGACCTGCTTCACTGCCTGTGAACTGACTCCCCTGCAGGTGGGTGCTGGTCTAGCTTCGCCTGCAGGAGAGAGACGACCAGGGACTCATGGCTGAGCTGAGACGCAGTTCAATCTTTATTGATGAGGAGGGCAGTGCAAGCTAGCTCTAATCACAATCCTGTCCTCTATATATCTCCTGAGGCAGAAGTGTCAGTTCAGAAGAGGATGTATGTAGGAGAGGGGGTGGGGAGAAGGAAAAAGTATGAACCAGTGGGGATTAAACTAATGCCCTGCAGGCAGGGTGGTTCCCAGGAAACACAGTGATTATGTAAATAGACCCCAGCGTAAGCAGTGCAGCAGAAGAGGCCTTAGAAGCAGAATTTAGAAGCAGAACAACAGGTGAGGAGCCAGGACTCCAACCAGGATCCTTACTCCAGTCCTTGTGGTTTGCGCCATGTGTGTTTAACCCACTGCGCTACCGCCTGGCCTCCAAGATAATTTTTAAGAGAGAGAGAAGGAGAGAGGAGAAAGAGAGAGAGAGAGAGAGAGAGAGGAGACACAACAGCACAGCTTCACGCTTGCCAGGCTCTCCTTTGATGGCGCTCTATGTGATCATAGAGGCGCCAGGGGAGGGCTTGAACCTAGGTCCTCATACATGGTAAAGTGTGCACTGTACAGGTGAGTCACCTCCCAGTCCCCTATTTCCATATCTGAAAGCAGTGATTCTCAAAAGTGTCTAAGTATTATTGAAAGGAGCCTGGGTATCCACCTACATAGCCCCTAACTTCAAGTGGATGGATACATTTTGCTGCCTTGCTTACATGTTTGTATCTTCACAGGCCCTGTTCAGTATCATGGGTAACGTGCACGTGTGTGGCTCGCACCCAGCACCGCCTTCTCTGCAGGGGCTCCTGCTCTAGGACACACCTCATCACTTCTTCCCCGGACGAGGCGAGTAGGGCGAGTAGCTTCTTGATAGGTGTGTAGCTTTGCCTTGTGTCCCCTGCAGTCTCTCTCCTCACAGTAGCCAGAGAGAAGCTGTAAAATCTAATATCAGATCAATGCCACTCCCCTGCACCACATTTTCAATAATTTCCTATTGCCCTCACAATCAAGGTCAGTCTTCTCCCCTTGACTTCAAAGTCCTGTGATGTGTGGTCTCTGGTAGTCCCTTGAAGGCTGCCTTCCCTCTTTACACCTAGCCATCCCACCCATTTCTCTCCTTTGAGCATCTCAGGCCTATTCTCACCTCAAGACCTTTACACTTGCTTTTCTCTCTGATCTCCCCATGACAGCTTCCTTCTGTCTCCGTTCAGATGTCTCCTGCTCAGAGAGGCCCTTCCTAAGGATCACATATACAGAGACTGGGTATCGAATAGGGGCACCATTGTAGTAAACATTCTCATCATTCCTAAAATGTTGTTAAAGGCTTAATAGCTCTTGGTTATTTAGAAATTTCCTCCCAGATTTATTGTGGTTAATCTTCTTCTAGCGTTTGCCACTGTGGTCAATGAAAGTGTTGGACATTAAAATGTATTCCTAGAGCGCTGACCTGGTGTAGTGTGTCTGCACATGGGTTCTGAGGCAGCCAGAGCTTCAGGTTCAAACCCCATTCTCACCAGAAGCCAGAACTACACCCCTCTAAGGAAAAAAAATATTCCTGATATTTGAAAATCTGCAAAGAAGCATGAGCTCCAGTATGAAAGAAAAAAATAACTATGAATTAGTTTATATTTTTAAAGCTAAAAATCCTAAAAATAATACTGCTACATACTCTGAAATATTTATTGAATATATATTCCAACCATTTATGTAAACTAGGTAGACACTGCTTTTAATGTTGCAGTGGTTTAAGTAACTAGCACAGAGTCAGGCAGGGACTAATGGTAGTTCTTACCACTCAAATACAGAAAAATCTACTTCTCTAAGCTTTTAAATGCCACAGGAGACTCTGCATTCATTCAAGACAAGAAAGCTTCACTACAATACAGTCAGGATGTATAAAGAAGAGAAAATTACTATTAGGCTTGCTGCAGGCAAACCAACTATCAGTTAAATTGTGAAAGAGGAAATGCATCCTTCTCTAAGATTTCCATTTGGGAAGCAAATAAGTTTATTCATTATGCCAATATGATATGAGACTGAAGCTTTGTAAGCTGCAAAAAAAAAAAAAATCTTATGGTCTCTGACAAAAAAAAAAGAAAGAGATGTAGAATATTTAAAAAAATAAGATTTTAGGGGGTTGGGCGGTGGCACAGTGGGTTAAGCGCAGGTGGCGCAAAGCATAAGGACTGACGTAAGGATCCTGGTTCGAGCCCCCAGCTCCCCACCTGCAGGGGAGTCGCTTCATAGGCGGTGAAGCAGGTCTGTGGGTGTCTGTCTTTCTCTCCCCCTCTCTGTCTTCCCTTCCTCTCTCCATTTCTCTCTGTCCTATCCAACAACGAACAACATCAACAATGGTAATAATAATAACCACAGCGAGGCTACAACAACAAGGGCAACAAAAGGGGGAAAAATGGCCTCCAGGAGCAGTAGATTCATGATGCGGGCACCGAGCCCAGCAATAACCCTGGAGGGAAAAAAAAATAAGATCTTAAAGACTAGAGTGAAGGGAAAGGTATACTATGCATTGATAAAATGCTGTTTGCAACAACATTATCTTTAACAGCTCAGTGCGTTTGGTCGGAGAACCTTCAGAGGGTGGAGCTGTTCTGGAAACCTGCAGGAAGAGCTGAAGAAAAGGGGACACTTTACTGCACCCACAGCCAACCAGGAACAATAGGGGTGGAAATGAAAAGAGCTTAAGGAGAGCACAAAGGGAGGGTGGATTCTAAAAGTCCTGTTGAGACCTTGATGGAGCAAAGGAATGTCCCAGAGAGTACTGGAGGTCAGAAAGAGGAACCCTGAGTTGCTATTTCACTTGAAGTATATTGACTGTGACACCTTTCCCTGTGATCTTGCAAGCCTTAATAAAGTAAGGTGTATGCATGTATGTGTTGAGGAAGAAGCTGAATCTCAGATTTCTCTTACAAGGTGACAAGTTAAAAAGTGGCCATAACCACCCCACCAGCTGGGGCCCTGGTCGGGGAGTCCTGAGACTCAAACATACATGACGGGCCTAGATCTCAAATAGATCCTTCTCTCCATTGTTACTAGTCATCTGTATCAGGAACAACACAATAGACCTCTATCAGGAACAACACGGGCCCCCATAGGACCTTGCCCTCAACATGGATCAACAACGGTACAGTGTTCCATCCTCATGGCTGGACAACATACTCTATCTTCCACCTGAGGAAGATGGGTCCTGATATTGGAGCAGCTTGGAACATTCCTACTCATGACCACAGAATGTGAGCTCAGATCTACAGGGATGCAGAGGTCGCACAGGCTCCTAAGCTGAATATGGGCCCTGGACCAGATCAAATTGATGGTGTTTACAGTCAACAATATTTATACCCCTTTCCCATATTTGGGAGCTACTCTTTTCCCTGATCCAGCTTTCTGGTCCTTTTTCCAGCCATGACATCATCTCCCCAGACAATAACTTAGATCCACCTGCATATCAGATTTCAGGCTCAGGGAAAACAAAAACCAAAACAAAAAACTAGTATAGTCCTGGGCTCTTTGAAATATCACTAAAATAGGCCTACTAACTATCTACAAAACAGAGAACCCCCAACTCTTCATATGAACTTTTCCAGCTTTTAGGTTCATGATTAGTCAACATTTTTCTTGGCTCTATATGTTAACCCTCTTTTCAGCCACCAGGTTCCTGATGCTAATATGATGCCAACCAGACTTCCCAGGACAGACAACCCCACCAATGTGTCCTGGAGCTCCACTTCCCCAGAGCCCTGCCCTACTAGGGAAAGAGAGAGGCAGGCTGGGAGTATGGATCCACCTGCCAACACCCATGTTCAGCGGGGAAGCAATTACAGAAGCCAGACCTTCCACCTTCTGCATCCCACAATGACCCTGGGTCCATACTCCCAGTGGGTTAAAGAATAGGAAAGTTATCAGGGGAGGGGATGGGATACACAGTTCTGGTGGTGGGAACTGTGTGGAGTTGTTCTCCTCCTATCCTATGCTTTTTGTCAAGTGTTTCCTTTTTGATAAATACAAATTTTTAAAAAAGTGGCCATGAGAACAAAGCCACATAAGAATTCACATGTTTCTTAGCTATATACTTATACAGGGAGCTCCACCTTCTCTGCTACAGTTCCCAAGAGTCTGGAAACGCCACACTGGCATCTGGGTTATGACTCTATAGAGTCTTCCAGAGGGTTGTGGGTGGGAAGGAGTAGTGAAGGACTTATTTTAGAACATTCTAATAATGAAGGTTGTTGGTACTTAACTGAAGGTGATATTTAACTGAGAAACCATAGCTTTTTATCTTATTGTTATGCATGTTTTTACTTGGAAGAGAGAATTTTCCATTGCACCGATATCAAGCACTTTCCATTATAATTTTTTTTTCTTGCCTCCAGGGTTATTGCCCAGGCTTGGTGCCTACACCACCACGAATCCACTGCTTTGGAGGCTGTTTTTTTCCCTTTTGTTGCCCTTGTTGTTTTATTGTTGCTGTGGTTATTATTGTTGTTATTGATGTCGTTGTTGGATAGGACAGAGAGAAATGGAGAGAGGAGGGGAAGACAGAGAGGGGGAGAGAAAGACAGACACCTGCAGACCTGCTTCACCACCTGTGAATTGACCCCCCCTGCAGGTGGAGAGTCAGGGTCTCGAACCGGGATCCTTACACCAGTCTTTTACGCTTTGCACCATGTACACTTAACCCTTCCATTATGATTTTACAAAATTTATATCTTTGCACAAATTCAGGGATTACAAAAGCATGAATCCAGTTTCACTAACGAATGTTTCCGAAAATGTTGTAGGATAGTGTATCACAGATATTAGAAAAGTAACAATGAAATGCTAAGTGAAGAGAGTGAGTCTTTCAAGAAGTTATTGGAAATTTTAGCACTATGCCAAGCTCCAAGTGGTATAAAAGACAGCTAGAACAGATATGAAGTCATCATATTTAAGATTTAATGCTATTTATCCCACACAGCACATGTTTATTTAAGTGGGGAAATAGTTTTGAAATAATCTGGCTAAAGACTCTTTCCCCAGGGAAGAACGTGAAAATATTGAAGCTCAGGTGTCTGAGAAGTGAGAGAAGGACTTCACTTTGGGTTGCTGCTCTCCTATTCTGCAAGATACTGTTTCTTTTTTCTTTCTTTCTTTCTTCTTTTTTTTTTTTTTGCCTCCAGGGTTATTTCTGGGGCTTGGTGCCTGCACTACAAATCCACTGCTCCAAGAGGCACTTTGTTGCCTTTGTTGTTACCCTTGTTGTTGTCATTATTATTGTTGTTACTGCTGTTGTTGTTGTTAGATAGGACAGAGAGAAATCAAGAGAGGAGAGGAGATAGATAGGAGAGCAAGACAGACACCTGCAGACCTGCTTCACTGCCCAGGAAGCAACCCTCCTGCAGGTGGGGACCCCAGGGGCTCAAACCAAGATCCTTCCGTC
This sequence comes from Erinaceus europaeus, assembly GCF_950295315.1. Lineage (NCBI taxonomy): Eukaryota > Metazoa > Chordata > Mammalia > Eulipotyphla > Erinaceidae > Erinaceus > Erinaceus europaeus. The sequence continues at coordinate 121,330,969 of NC_080171.1, read as the reverse complement.
GGTCCTTGCACTTTGCGCCATGTGCGCTTAACCCGCTGTGCTACTGCCCGGCCCTCAAGATACTGTGTTTCTTTCGTTAGACAGCCTGTTTCAGTATCACTCAATGTTCTCAATGACTTTATTTCATGTACATCTCATATATTTTAAATGTGCCCTTTGTACACATTATGATGAAGCATTTTATGAGAATGTCAATCTCCTGATAAAAAGAAAAGAAAGTCTCAATTTTGTGTCTGGGAACATATAACAGTGGCTTGAAGAGAAATTCACTGCACAAACTAATATATGAAAGAGTAGGCTACAATTATACCCCCTTTCTTCTAGGAAGAAGTCTTTTACTGCTTGTATCACAGAATGACAGTAATTTCAATTTGCAATTCCCTGTAAATAGAAATAAGAAGTGAGTAAATTAGTTTTAAAAGGGGCCACTGCCCATATGACTTTGTGGAGAACTGAGCCACATGTTTATTGGAGTTTGAAATGAATCATCATAGTCCATTACCATTGAAAAATTAGAAAATGCTGGGGCTTTATTGAACCTGACAGAGCCACTTTCTGGAAAGACGCATTTGGCAAGGTAACACATAGATGGTGATGTGGAAACTGACGGGGAAGGTCAATTGAGGTAATGATAAGACTCCTTACTGCTCCTTTTCACATTGCCTTTTCTCCTTTACCCCTTTTCCTGCCCCCCTGAATAGCCACATTGTCCCTGACTAACTGATCACACAGAGAGACACACAGCTTGCCTAGGAAACCTTATTCCAGAGAGTTCTAAGAATTTCTGGTCAGGTTGGCGTCTGTCTGTTGATGGAACGTGTGGAATATTGGTTATGAATCATGACGACAAAGGAATGAGTAACTCGTTTCCAAGGAGCTGTCACTGTCCAGTAGAGTCGGTTATTCTCAGGGACAGCTTCGCTTTTGACTGGATAGTACACTGCAGTTACCAAGGCATCAGGCAAATCACTTGCCATTGCTTTTTCAAGGATGGCAATGTTTTCTCAGGGTTTAGAAAGTGGACTTCTGCAGGCTTCGTCTAATGTACTGTCTTTATTTTTTATTGGGAAGTTGGTTGTTTACAGTACAGTTGTTGGCATGTGGATACAGTTTCTCATCTGACCAAGATAGGTGTCTGCAAAACATTCTCACTCCCAAGTCAGGTCCATCATCAGGGGTACAAAACAGTAAATGGCTCTCCATTTACTGAGAGTCGCTTCAACAGGTGTTTTGGGGAAAATTGGGTTGAAGCATGCAGAAAAATGAAACTAAACTACTTCATCTCGCCATAAAAAAAAAGTAGACTCCATATGGGTGAAGGATTTGGATGTTAAACCTAAAACCATCAAATAGTTAGAGTACAGCATTGGAGAAATTCTTTTTTTTTTTTAAGATCTTTATGGATGGGGGTGGGGCAGTAGCCTAGTGGGTTAAGTGCACGTGGTTCAAAGTGCAAGGACAAGTGTAAAGATCCTGGTTCAAGCCCCCAGCTCCCCACCTGCAGGGGAGTCGCTTCACAGGAGGTGAAGCAGGTCTGCAGGTGTCTCTTTCTCTCCCCCTTTCCGTCTTCTCCTCCTCTCTCCATTTCTCTCTGTCCTATCCAACAATGATGAGATCAACAACAACAACAATAATTACAACAATAAAACAACAAGGGCAACAAAAGGGAAAATAAACATATTAATATTTTTTTAAAATAAAACCTCTAAAAAAGATCTCTATGGATGTCTTTAATGACTCAGATCCATTCACAAGGGAAACAAAACCAAAAATAAACCAATGGGACTACATTAAATTGAAATGCTTCTGCACAGCAAGTGAAACCACCACCAAAATAGAGAAAAGCCTTAGAAAATGGGAGATTTTTAGAAGCCGTACATCACACAAAAAACTGATAACCAAAATACACAAAGAACTCACCAAACTCAGCCACAAAAATAGACAAAACAAAACAAACAAAAATGACCCCATCTAAAGGTGGAGAGGGGATATGACAGAATATTTACCAAGGAAGAGATCCAAAAGGCATATGAAAAGTAGTCCAAATCACTGATTATCAAAAAACTGCTAATAAAGATAACAAAGAGATACCACGTCATTCCTGTGAGAATGTCATACATCAGAAAGAACAGTAACAACAAATGTTGGAGAGGTTGGAGGGGTAAAGGAACCATCCTGCACTGCTAGTAGGAATGTAGACAAGTCCAACTTCTGTGGAATGCAGTCTGGAGAATTCTCACAAGGTTAGAAATGGACCTACGCTATGGCCAGGCCACTCTTCTCCTAAGGAAACAAACTCATTCAAAGAAATCTGTATATATCTATTTTCATAGTGTCACGATTTGTCATAGCCCAAAATTGGAAGCAGCCTAAGTGTCCAACAACAGATGAGTAGCTGAGAAAGCTGTGGTCTATAAACACAATGGAATACTACTCAGCTACTAAGAATGATGAATTCACCTCTTCATCTCATCTCGGATGGAGCTTGAAGGAATCACGTCACGTGAGATAAGTCAGAAAGAAAAGGATGACTATGGGATGATCTCACTCGAGCAGAGCTTGATGTTTTATTGAACCTCACAATGCAATAAAAATGAAAAAAAGGGATCCCGGTTCGAGCCCCGGCTCCCCACCTGCAGGGGAGTCGCTTCACAAGCAGTGAAGCAGGTCTGCAGGTGTCTGTCTTTCTCTCTCCCTCTCTGTCTTCCCCTCCTCTCTCCATTTCTCTCTGTCCTATCCAACAACAATGACAACAATAACAACAGCAATAATAACTACAACAATAAAAAAAAACAAGGGCAACAAAAGGATAAATAAATAAATAAAGATAAAATTAAAAAATGAGACAAAGAATCAAGTAGTTGCGTCACTGGAAGTCAACATCTAAATTTTTAAAAGAAATTTATTGCAAATAAATGCTATTGACTTTCTGATGTGAAAAAGGCTCGTTTCTTTCTTTTTTTTTTTTTTTTTTAAGAAAACTGCTGTTTTGTGCCAGATATTCTACTTACCATTTGGTATACTTGTTATTATACATGATATAACCATAGCATTTAGCTTTTAGGATTGCTGTATTACCTTTTTACTGCAGATGAGAAAAACACAGCTCATGAGGGAAGCCACTCGTAGGTACTCATACATGTGGTTGTTCCATATTCTAGACTTTCCATCAGGTCATTTTTTTCCCACTCACCTTGATAAAAGGAATAATGCTGATGAAAAACTGTGGAGCAGTCAAGATATTTGCCACCAGTCAGGGGATGAGATGAGACCTATTTGTTCTGCTGTAGATTTAAAAAAAAAATTGGCTTATAGGAAATAAGAGGCAGAGAAAAATAATTACTTCTGCAGATGGAAAAATGTTATGGGTTTATTTAATAGTTTCATAAGTGATTTGGATCGAAGAGCACACAGTGAACTCTCCAAAATTAAAGATGGAAGTGAAATGTCAGGGCTAAGCCGTCGCAGGATCTCATGAGGTTTCATGAGTGGGTAGAGGCAGAGAAAAATCAGCCCTAGTGTGGGCAAGAGGAGGACAATATATTCAAGGAAAATTTTGCTGTGACACCTTTGCTGTAGAAACTTTGCTGTGACACCTCTTGGTTTTAATACAGAAAAGAAGCTTGAAAAAAAATAAGATCACAGAATTTCATATTTAAAAAAATTTTTAGATTCATTTTTTACCTTTATAGTGAAATAGGGAGAAAAATCAACTGTTTGTTTACTCATATTAGGGATGCATTGGATCGACCTTCTCATGGTGCATCCCGTGAGTACCCATTTATTGGGGATCCTTCCTAGCCGACTGAATCCACATGGATCCCAGTCACTTTCAAAGCCAGCAACAAGCAGACATCAGGCTCAACCTGACGCTGTTGACTGGCTACGGAAGAAGGGCAAACGCTAGAAGAAGAATGGAGAAGAGCAAGGATTAAGTTGATTTAGTTATTTCTCAAGGTCAACTTGGTATTTAGCATAAGAACTCTGACTAGAAAACAGTAATTCAGAACCCAGCCCACACTTCTCCTCATATGAATTCTCCTATAGGATAATAAAGTCACTAACATTAGATTATTATCATGAAACATCATCTTACCTTTATTTTGTGAGGGTGGGAGATTTGGCTTTGGACACTTGGATGAGAACCTTATTTCGCCACTCTTTGGAATATGTATCAACAAGTAGGTTATTTAAATCCTAGAGACTGTTGATGAAAATGAGAGGTAGAATGATACCTGCCTCACAGAAGTATTTGAAGAGTAAATGAGGCAAGATGTAAATATATATATACATATATAAAATGGGTATATAATTACTACTTAAGATTTTAAAAGATTTCTCCTGTGACAATATTAAAATAAGGCACAGTGAAATTTAAGGGAAGATGCATCAATAAGAATAAGCTAAAACAAAACAAACAACAATAAGAATAAACAATAGCCCCCCAAATGGTCAAACAGGAAACTACATCAATCTCAAACTTTTTAATATAGAGATTAAGGCTGAAACAAAGATCTGATTAGCATTTATAAGGTGATATCTATAGAATTATTTTAATTTAATTCAATAAAAATTATCAGAACTTAACTAAGCATTCCCTCAAAGCTTTAAAAGTTAAAGACTTACAGGGCTGGGTGGTGGCGCACCTGGTTGAGCGCACATATTACAGTGCACAAGGACCCAGGTTCAAGCCCCCAGTCCCCACCTGCAAGGGGAAAGCTTTGCAAGTGTTGAAACAGGGCTGCAGGTGTCTCTCTGTTTCTCTCTCTATTTCCCCTCCTCCTCTCAATTCCTGGCTGTCTTTATCCAATAAATAATAAAGATTAAAAAGTTAGACTTACGAATACTCTAATTGGATTGATAAGACCCATATTGGCAAAAAAAGTGACAAAAAATTTTAATCAGATAAATTAAATATGGAGTAATACTTGTTAATAAGTATTTTTAAACATTTTATTAGTGATTTAACAGTGGTTTGCAAGATTATAAAATAATAAGGTTATAATTCCACACCATACCTACAGCTAAAATTCTGCCCTTCCCCCCAATGGTAATCACCATAGTTGTCCCAAGGTCATAACTATGGGTTGACTACATATATATTAAAGTTCATGTGTTTAAATTCTCCACCTTACACTTATAGGTAAAATCATCTCATATGTCCTTTCTTTTTCCTTTTCCATCTCAGGTAAGAGAAACAGCACCTGAGTTCCTCAGTGTTCTCCATATTCTCTTCCCTCTCAGTGATGGTGCAGAAAACAAAGGTTCCTTGTCACAAAAGGTGTCTGGATCCCAGTGGATCTGAAGTTCAGAGACCTCTGGTAATCGTCCCCTAATATTTTCCCTTCTGGGAGTATGAAGCAAAAATTCTTTTTGGTTGCAGAAAAGTTTTATGGTTTCTGTAATAGCTTCTCCACTGGACATGAGTATTGGCAGGTGGATCCACACCTCCTCCAGGACACATTGCCCAGGGAAGTCAGGATGGAATCATGGTAGTATCTGCAATTTGGTGGCTGAAAGGCAGTAAGATACAAAGCAGGACAAAATGTATAATAGGCAGTGATGAAAGAGTAAGAATAAGCCAATAAGAGTACAGTGGAAAGAAGTCAGGATGTCTATTGGGTATGTTCCTAGGAGAACAGGACTTTAGTGATCTTTGCCTGAGCTTGATAGCTAACATAAAGATGGACTAGAAATATTGTCTGGGAGGATGATGTCAGAGTGGAGAACAGTAGTTTGAAAGCTGGGCTAGGGGAAAGAGTGGCTCCCAAATTTGAGAAAAATATATAAATACAGCTGTTTATTACACTGACCTACCTCAGGGCCCAGGTATATTCATATTTAGCATAGGAACCTGTATAATTTCTGGGTCCTTGTCAGTCTCAGCTCACAGGCCATGGTCACAGCTGGAAACAGTCCAGGATACACACACTATAGGACCAGACCAGTTTCCCCCAAGTGGCAGAGTAAGGTGACGCAGCCTCCCTTCAGAGAGTGGGGTAGTTTTTACCATTGCTCGTTTGTAGTGAGGGTAATAGAAGGGCTAATGAAGTCAGTCCTGATGGAAGTGACTAGGGATGATAACAAGAGCAGACTTCTAGAGGTCCATAGTGTCTATGGGGGAATCCAAGGCTTCTCTGACTAGGACCCCAGGGAATGAGATGGCTTGATAGTGGCCAAAATGCTCATCTTTATGTGAGTCAGTCTCTTGACTATTTCCAGTTTTTTGTAGTCCCTTCTTTGATAGACAGTAAGAATTTTGTTCTTCATATACTCTTCATCCAAAACGTCAAAGAGGGAATTTTTTTCATGATGTATTGATCTGCTCTAGTGTTAGAAGCAGAAGTCTGTTATGGGTTATTTTTTTCCGACATAAGAAAGACATTCTTATGTCATTCAACAGGGTGTACAATCACAATTCGTAGACAGTAGAAGTTCATTCAATGTGACCTCTTTGTTACACTATTCATGCTCAATAATAATTCATTCAGAGCTCTCTTTCATCTGAGAGCCTGAATTCTGAAAATCCAACAAGTTCTAGATCCAGGACAAATAGTCTGGGACAAGGGTAATAGATCCTTTGAAAATAGGAATCTGAATGAACACAGGAAGCATAATACTCACCCTTACCCAATCTAGTCCTGATCACTTTGACCTTAAAAAGAAAGAACACTAGGAGGTCTCTCCCCAGGATCACATGAATCTTTCTGTAGCTTTTACAGGAATTGCTGTTGTGTGTGAGTCTAGCAAGAGAGTGTTTCTTTTTTTTTATTTTTATTTTTATTTTTTTTTTATTTAAATTTTTAATTTAAGAAAGGATTAGTGAACAAAAGCATAAGGTAGGAGGGGTACAACTCCACACAATTCCCACCACCCAATCCCCATAACCCACCCTCTCCCATGATAGCCTTCCCATTCTCTAGCCCTCTGGGAGCATGGACCCAGGGTCGTTGAGGGTTGCAGAAGGTAGAGGGTCTGGCTTCTGTAATTGCTTCCCCACTGAACATGGGCGTTGACTGGTCGGTCCATACTCCCAGTCTGCCTCTCTCTTTCCCTAGTAAGGTGTGTCTCTGGGGAAGCTGAGCTCCAGGACACATTGGTGGGGTCTTCAATCCAGGGAAGCCTAGCCAGCATCCTGGTGGCATCTGGAACCTGGTGATTGAAAAGAGAGTTAACATACAAAGCCAAACAATTTGTTGAGCAAACATGGATCCCAAGATTGGAATAGTGGAGAGGAAGTGTTGGGGAGGTACTCACTGCAAACTCTAGTGTAATCCTGCTTTCAGGTATATATTTTGCAGTAGTTTATGGATACGTGTGCGCATACGCTCTCTCTCACAGAAACTGGTGTATGTCTAGGTTATGGGACTTTGTTAGAAAGTGAACTACCTGAGATGAAATTAGAGTGTACTATAAAAGGAAAGGTCTCACCCGAGTAATGAAGCTGAAGGGTTGTCATTCCACACGTGAAGTCTCTGGATACACTCTGAGGTGAAGCATGTTGAGATGGCAATCGTTGCTTTGGTTAGGTTGTGATCGACGGATGCAATATTATTTGGTATGGATTGGGAGAAGCATACGGGAAAGTGAGCCCTATCCATGGGTGCCAGGACTGGGGGAAGTAGGGGCTCTATAGTGAAGATGTGAGGTTCCTGCTGTCTTAGGCTTCAAAAAGACAATCAATAGTTAATATTATCATCACATTATTTGTTAATTGGGTTAACTTTGAAAAGTCCCTTTGTTATGGTTTGCTGTACAGTACCCAGTATCTTGTATATAGCTGTGCTATTGGAAGCTTCTAATCTACTTGGTCTAGGCTTTTGAGAGAGTCCGCATATCAAATACGTTGCCTATCTATTAAAAATATTCAGTTTGTCTTTTGAGAACCTTTGAGACATACAATTGATTTCCCCCTCTCATATTAATTAACTACTGATTTATATGTCTACATTTTGCTAGGAGTGTACATAAACACCATTCCCATCACCAAAGGACCGTGACCCATCCCTCCCGCCCATTCCCACCCCCCACTGGCCCAGGAAGCTACATGTCTACCCCTCACCACTGGGTTTTTACTTTGGTGCCCTACTTACAATTTGATCAGGTCCTGCTTTTAGTTTCCCTTTCAGATCTTCTAAGTCAGCTTCTGTTGATGAGTGGGATCATCCCATACTCATCTTTAACTTTCTGACTTAGTCCACTTAACATAATTCCTTCTAGCTCTGTCCAAGATGGGTCAGAGAAGGTGAGTTCATTGTTCTTGATAGCTGCATAGTATTCCATTGTGTATATATACCACAGCTTTCTCAGCCATTCATCTGTTGTTGGGCACCTGGGTTGCTTCCAGGTTTTAGCTATTATGAATTGTGCTGCTATGAACATAGGAGTACACACCTCTTTTTGGTTGGGTGTTATGGAGTCCTTGGGGTATAACCCCAGGAGAGGAATTATTGGGTCATATGGAAGGTCCATGTCTAGCCTTCTGAGAGTTTTCCAGACTGCTCTCCACAGAGGCTGTACCAATTTACATTCCCACCAGCAATGTAAAAGGGTTCCGCAAGAGAGTGTTTCTGAGCTTTCACAGTTTTTCCGTGTGCGCGTGTGTGTGCGTGTGCGTGCGCGTGCGCACACACACACACACACACACACACACACACCCAGTACTACTTCAATATCCACACACATCTCTTCTTCTCTCTATTTCTCTGTCCCTCAGCCTCTAGCAGAAAAAAAAAAAAAACAGAGAGAGAGGAGAAAAAAATACAGCAGCCAGGAAATGTGGTAGAGTCATGTAGGCACTGAGTGCCAACAATAGCCTTGGTGGAAAAAAAAAAAAGATAAACAAAATTGACTAAAAGCTCTCAGTTGTGCATGACCCAGGTTGGAGCCCACCCCCACCGCATAGAAGGAAGCTTCTGTGCATGTTGTTTAGTTTGCTCTCTCTCTACCTCACTGCTTCTCAATCACTCTCTTAAAAAAAAACCAAAGATGGAGAATTGGATGGTAGCACAGCGGGTTAAGTGCACGTGTGCGAAGCGGCAAAGACTGGCGGAAGGTTCCCAGTTCGAGCCCCCGGCTCCCCACCTGCAGGGGAGTCACTTCACAGGCGGTGAAGCAGGTCTGCAGGTGTCTGTCTTTCTCTCCCCCTCTCTGTCTTCCCCTCCTCTCTCCATTTCTCTCTGTCCTATCCAACAATGATGACATCAACAACAATAATAACTACAACAATAAAATAACAAGGGCAACAAAAGGAAAAAATAAATAAAAGACAAAGATGGAAAGTTTCACTACACAATGTTAGGTGCATCTCCTCCCTTTAGAAGGCTTGAATAAATATCTTTAATAGAGGTGTGTGTGTGTGTGTGTGTGTGATGTGCATTTTGAGGTAGTAATGTACAGACACTAAGGCAAGAACAAAATATCCTGGATGCATTAGAATTATACAAGGTTATAGAAATACTGCATGAGTATTTGTCTTGCCTCTAAATTATAGACTTCTTATAAATAATAATCTGATGCTATTCCATTACCCTCTGTATCTAGCATGTTGCTTGTCCCTTTAAACATTGGTTTAAAAGCTGTATTCTTTGACTGATAGGAAAATATATGCTTGCCAAGGATTATTATAATTTGGTACAAAGAGAAGCCAGTATTTTACAATGTGAGAGTCAATAACTTCAACAAAAGGACACATATTTGTGGGTTTTTTTTTTCTTTTCTTTTCTTTATCTCTCTCTCTTTTTTTTTTTTACCTTTTAAAGATATCTAATGGCTAAGCATAACTTTTTCATGTCAATCTTGGAAGAAAAAATTGAGAACTTAGTCATATGCTGAGAGACGTGTGAATGCCTGTAAGTCACTGTGTGCATATGGTGACATTCCTTTCCCATCAAATTACTTCTGGGAATTTGTCATTACTATCCCGTCAAATTTCTAAGCAGAAAAGTCTCTGTGAGGACCCTGACTGGAGCCTTGAAGGGAAGAAATTAATCTTGGACTAAGAGTATTCTGTGCTATGAAAAGATTGTCAATCTTTTTAAAATTATTATTATTTTTCCCTTTTGTTGCCCTTACTTTTTTATTATTGTTGTTGTAGTTATTATTGTTGTTATTGATGTCATTGTTGTTAGATAGGACAGAGATAAATGGAGAGAGGAGGGGAAGACAGAGAGGGGGAGAGAAAGACAGACACCTGCAGACCTGCTTCACCGCCTATGAAGCGACTCCCCTGCAGGTGGGGAGCCAGGGGCTCGAACCAGGAACCTTACGCCCATCCTTGCGCTCCACACCACGTGTGCTACCGCCAGACCCCCCCCAAGATGGTCAATCTTTAACTACTGCCTTGGGGGGGAGGCCCTGTTACATGTGCACCAGTTCCCTTGGCTTAAGTTCTGTCCTCATGACTGATTTCATGCTACCAGTGTGACATCCATGAATCTAAAGCTAGAAAGAAATTCACAAAATCAGCTCTTCCTAGCCAGTATAGGTCATCCCCCTCCACCCTTTGGTCCTAAGCCTTCCCCTTTATGAAGACCTTCAGAGCAAGTCTTCAAACTATGGGAGATAGCCATGGGTCATGTGATTTTTTCTTTTTCTCTCAAACTCATGAGACTTATTTTTGAAAGTGTTATAGAAAAAAAAAATCAATAAGTGGAATAGATGCATAAAAGACTACTTATGAATATAAGGTCATTCATTCAGTTAATAAAAATATATCCTCTTATTGGAGTATATTTGCAGAAAGTTCTCAAATTCGGTTACCCCACCAGGTAGGTATGAGTGTATCCAGAGATTCAGAAGATCCAAATTACAGACTGTGAAAATCTTAAGAGATATTCAACCAATTTCGCCAAGACAGAAAATTTTATTTCTATGCAAACACAACACAAAATATGGCAGCATCTGAATTTAGGTCAGTTATCTGAAGATTTCTTCTCTGCTTCACCTGAGTCCTGTTGTGTCTGACACTTGAATAGAGTCCCTGTTTGCTGTTTGCGCATTGTTTTTCCCAGGGCCCCTGTGTTAGCATGCGCAACTCTGGTGAAACATGGACATGGGGACAAGCTAAAACAAAGAAGCTCTCTATCCAACAGAGTTAGATCATCAACCCTAGAAAGCGAATATTTCTAATAGCCTTATTTGACTTTCTTTCCCTTTCTTCACATTATAGCTACCATTCAATCTGCACCTTGCCTTCTTAAAAATCTTTTCTGCATCCCTCCTTTCAGGCCACGTCAAGGTCTTGACTCTTATCTCTCCAGATATTCTTGAGAACTCAAAACAAACAAACAAACAAACCAACCCTTATGGGGGGCTGGGGGAGGTGCCATCCAGAGCACAGATTGTAAATGTGTGTGATTCCATGTGCTTTTGCCAGAAAGAATTCATTGAAATTGGATGTAAAGAGGTAGACAATTTAAATTCAGAGGGAGATAAGAAGAAGTTACTGGGAGCGGGCAAACTGTCAGGGGACAGTAGTCGGTAAGCTGAGCTCAACATGAAGAGCGGGGAGGTGCGGTGACCCTCTGACCAGGTGGGATGTGTCTCTCACTGATGCCATTGTCTGGGAAGTCACTGAGGTGGGTTCGTAGGGCGGGAAAGAGGCCGGAGTCCCTCTTCTATGCGTTTGTGAAAACTACCTTTTGCTTTTTCTCTCATTGCACATCTCTCATCTTACTGTTATAAAGCTCCTCAAAAGGATCCCGAGTCTACTCTCCTTCCCCCTTTCTTCTAAAGGAGGATCCGAGGTTGTTTCATGTGGATTAATACAAGGTTGATGTCAAGGGCACCTCCAAGGTCAAGCTGCACGTGAAGACGCAGCATCAGGTGTCACTGACTCAGATTCCATCCGTGCTCTCACTGCTCCTGTTCTCAGTGGAGAAGAGAGCAGCATGAGGTTCTGCCGGCTGCTTTGTGTGTTTCTGCTGCACGTAGTTTATACTTGAACCTCGGTAACAATGGGAGTGGTATTGCCATGTAGTTCGCAAAACACCAGCTGCCCCTCCCCACTTTTAAATCAAATTTCATTTTTTAATTTTATTTATAAAAAGGAAACACTGAAAAAACCATAGGATTGTGATCTTAATCAATAAAGTATTAAAATTATTTGGATAAAAGACCTCTCTTGACATTTAAATGTCTATAGAACTTGGACTGTTCTCTGCAACTAACACCTTAGCTTAATTTGTTATCAACCTTTACCTCATTTGGTAGAACTTTGTAACTCTGTAACTTCTGACTTGCTATTTAAGCTTTTTTAAATAATAAAAAATGCATAAAAAGAGGGGTACAACTCCACACAATTCCCACCACCAGAACTCTGTATCCCATCTCCTCCCTGACAGCTTTCCTATTCTTTATCCCTCTGGGAGTATGGACCCAGGGTCATTGTGGGATGCAGGAGGTGGGAGGTCTGGCTTCTGTAATTGCTTCCCCGCTGAACATGGGCATTGGCAGGTGGATCCATATTCCCAGCCTGTCTCTCTCTTTCCCTAGTAGGGTGGGGTTCTGGGGAAGCAGAGCTCCAGGACACATTGGTGGGGTCGCTATTCAGGGAACTCTGGTTGGCATCATGTTAGCATCTGGAACCTGGTGGCTAAAAAGAGAATTAACATACAAAGCCAAAAAAATGTTGACTAATCATGAACCTAAGGGCTGTAATAGTGCAGATGAAGAATTGTGGGGACGGGGGTCTCCATTAGTACCAGTCAACTAGAGCAATTTTTTTTTAGAATAGTTTTTCCTCTTCTTGGCAATGCAGACTCAAATGGACTTCAAGATAAAGAGGAAATTCAGCAGTAAAGCCAGTTGTCAGCAACTCTGCAAAGTTCTTGACTTGTGAATTTCCAGCCTCCTCCTTTCAGCCTGCTTGACAAGTTTAGGAATCTTGCTCTGCCATGATGAATCATTACAAAGACTCCGAGTTGCCACAGTGACTCTCACACTTGGCTCTGCTGTTGTGATGACGGAGCTGTCAGCATGGGATGGGACATGGGGAGCCCAGAGTATTAAAGAGTCACTGTAGGAAGTCCTTAAATTAACAGCAACCTGATTTCCTTCACTTTCAGGCCAGAATATCTATAATACTCTAAGTAGCTTTTTTTTTTTTTTTCTTTCTCCCTGCTAACAATCAACCAGTAAGTACATCCACTCTCTGACAGTATCAAAGGCAGTTGAATCATTCAACCGAATCTCATCAGGGCTTCAGGGATATTTGTCTCATCTGGATTCTGGACATCTTCTTTCCATCATCACCAGCAGCTCCTGCTGGCTGCATGACCTTGAGTGAGTGACAGGACATCTTCCTGAACCTTAGTTTTATCTTCCCCAAAGCAAACACGGGCTTCTCTACCCAGGCTGTCAAGACCAGATAAGCTCACATGTAAGAAGCCACTTGGGAACTAGAAAGTTTTGTTCAATATCTTAACGCCTTAAAGGACCTTCTAGGCTGATGGGAAAAGCAAGAACATTGCTGGCCTTGAAATCTAGCCTTGCGATGGCGCACCTGGTTGGGCACACATGTTTACAATGTGCAAGGACCCAGGTTCAAGTCCCCAATCCCCACCTGCAGGGAGAAAGCTTTGCAAGTGGTGAAGTAGGGCTGCAAGTGTCTCTCTGTCTCTCTCCCTCTTTATCACCCTCCCCTTCTCAATTTCTGGCTGTCTCTATCCAAGCAATCAATACATATAATTAAAAAAAAAAATTAAAAATAAAAGAGAAAGAGATCTGGCCTTGAAGTTCCGTTCTCAGAAGTATCCTGTAGCATTGGGGGGTGGTGAACACATGGAAAGGCTAGAATTTTCTTAAGATTATTCACTGTATCCTACATTCTAGGATGTTTCCTTTAAGTACTGTTGTAAACATGGCAGATGTGTATTTGACCTTATTTATTAAATGTGTTGTTAAAATTTTTCGGAGACTCTTGCCGGCCGGTCTAGCTTCACGGTGGTAACAGAGACGCGGAGACAACGGCTGGGCAGGGAAGCTGTATTTCTTTATTCAGGAACAACGATTCACAAACTAAGACAAACTAATCACCAAACAGAACTCTGCTGTCTCTTTGCGGCGGCGCAAGCACTCTCTCTTACTCTGGAACTCAGGAACTCTCCAACTCTGGAACTCTGGAACTCTTGTACTGGGGAACCCCCTGAAACTCTTCCACTGTGGAACTCTCTCTTACTCTCTAACTCTGAAAACTCTCGAACTCAGGAACTCAGGAACTCTCCGACTCGGGAACCCTCTCCCTTACTCTGGAACTCTCGTACTTGGGAACCCTCTGAAACTCTGGCACACTGGACTCTCTCTTACTCTGTAACTCTGAAACTCTCCAACTCAGGAACTCAGGAACCCTCCAACTCTGGCACTCTCGAACTCAGGAACCCTCTCCCGGGGTTCCTTGGGGCGGGCCAAGCAGGCCCGCGAAATTAACTGGACTGATCCAATTCTCTTGGCGGGGGAGGGCTAGAACAAACCAATGTAAAGCATACAACATAAATGTTGGTGGTTTATCTTGGGGTGGGGGGGTGGGGGCAGAGGTCCATTCCAGCATCTGCAATGCTGGGATTCATATCTAGAGCTTCACACATCCAAGTCCTTTGTTTCACCCTCGAGCCACCTCCCTGGCTGCCACACAGACAAGTTAGGGTAGAAAACCAAGAACAAGACATTTTCTGTATCTACTGCATTTTTTAAAATGCAATTCTATTGAAGAAACTTCTGACAATGAATAACCTCTCCTGAAAAGGATATCTGACCAACTGTAAGGTTTTTGCTTTACCTCTATGGGCCATGCAAATGTTGTATGCAAAAATGTAAATGTTTTCTTTGAAAAGAAACCAAATGATCAACCTTTTAAATTTTATTTAGTTTAACTTTATCAATAGCCTTTTTTTTTTTTTTTTTAACACATGCCTCAGACACCATCAGGTCTCTAGGTCATCAGATGATCCTACCACAAGGAGTCTGTAGGGGAGTGAGTGGCAGGGAGTAAGTATCCAGAAGAGACAGAAAGTGTGATGGTGTGAAAGTAAGACTTGGTTCTCGTTATACAGCGTAACCTATAAATCAGGCAAGATGATAAAAAAGAGTTTGTATTTTGGTCTATTTTTAGAATGCATTTATTTTGGATAGAGAAACTGAGAAGGGAGGGAGAGGAGAGAGAGGAGAGAGAGGAGAGAGAGGAGAGAGAGAGAGGAGAGAGGAGAGAGAGGAGAGAGAGGAGAGAGAGGAGAGGAGAGAGAGGAGAGAGAGGAGAGAGAGGAGAGAGGAGATAGAGGAGAGAGAGGAGAGAGGAGAGGAGAGAGGAGAGAGAGGAGAGAGAGGAGAGAGAGGAGAGAGAGGAGAGGAGAGAGAGAGAGGAGAGAGAGGAGAGAGGAGAGAGGAGAGAGAGGAGAGAGAGAGAGGAGAGAGAGGAGAGAGAGGAGAGAGAGAGAGAGGAGAGAGAGGAGAGAGAGGAGAGAGAGAGAGAGGGAGAGAGAGGAGAGAGAGAAGAGAGAGGAGAGAGAGGAGAGAGAGGAGAGAGAGGAGAGGAGAGAGAGGAGAGAGAGGAAGAGAGGAGAGGAGAGGAGAGAGAGGAGAGAGAGGAGAGAGAGGAGAGAGAGGAGAGAGGAGAGAGGAGAGAGAGGAGAGAGAGGAGAGAGAGGAGAGAGAGGAGAGAGGAGAGAGAGGAGAGAGAGGAGAGAGAGAGAGGAGACGAGAGGAGAGAGAGGAGAGAGGAGAGGAGAGAGAGGAGAGAGGAAGAGAAGAGAGAGAGGAGAGAGAGGAGAGAGAGGAGAGAGAGAGAGGAGAGAGGAGAGAGAGAGGGATGAGGAGGAGAGAGGAGAGAGAGGAGAGAGAGGAGAGAGGAGAGAGGAGAGAGAGGAGAGAGTGGAGAGAGGAGAGAGGAGGAGGAGAGAGGGAGAGAGGAGAGAGTGAGAGAGAGGAGAGAGGAGAGAGAGGAGAGAGGTAGAGAGGAGAGAGAGGAGAGAGAGGAGAGAGAGGAGAGGGAGGAGAGGGAGAGGGGGAGAAAGAGGAGAGAGAGGAGGAGGAGGAGAGAGGAGAGAGGAGAGAGAGGAGAGAGGAGAGAGAGGAAGAGAGAGGAGAGAGGAGCGAGGGAGAGGGGAGAGAGGAGGAGGAGAGAGAGGAGAGAGTGAGAGAGGAGAGGAGAGAGGGCGAGAGGGGAGAGAGAGGGAGAGGGGAGAGAGGGGAGAGAGGAGGGGAGAGAGGGAGAGAGGAGAGAGGAGGAGAGGAGAGAGAGGAGTGAGGGGAGAGGGGAGAGGGGAGGGAAGAGGGGAGGGGAGAGGGAGAGGGAGAGGGGAGAGGGGGATGAGGGAGAGAGGAGAGAGGAGAGAGCGAGAGAGAGAGAGAGAGAGAGAGAGGAGAGAGACACCAGGAGCTCTACTCAGCTCTGGCTTATGGCAGTTCTGGGATTTAACTTGGGGACCTCAGAGCTACAGGAGTGAACGATTTCTTGCAGTTTTAGATATATGTACTTTTGTAACCAGTAGTGTTATTCCTAGAACTCTGTACCTGCACAAATCCACCATTCCCACCTTCATTTATTTGAAGAGGATGTGATACAGAGAGCAACAGAGGGGAGAGACAGGGAGGAGATGAGATACCGAAAGTATGGGTCCACTGCTTGTGAGGCTTCCCCCAGCACTTAGGGGCTGGGGACCTGAGCGCAGATCTTTGCTCATAGCAATGCAGACACTCTACCACCTGTCCCTGTTACTATTACTGTAAACATTAGCAGTCACAGAGGTACCCAATCAGATGCTCCTTCCTACCCATCTCACCAAGAGGGGCTGAGGGGGCCTGTAACAGTCTCTGATTTCAGCCTCTGTGCATCAGCATGGCCCGTCTCCCCCACAGTCCTGCTGGCCCCCCCGACAGCAAGGCAGATGGTGGCTCTGCTCCATGCATAGGCTTGGGAACAGAAATGTTGCTATTTTTTGCTCTCCTGAGGGGACAGGGCTGCTGG